>NC_086115.1:1500000-1716909 GCF_963921235.1 Mobula hypostoma
TGCCTCACATTTATCTGGGTTAAACTCCATCTGCCACTTCTCTGCCCAAATCTTCAACTGATCTATATTGCACAGTATTCTTTGCCAGTCTTCTACACTATCCACAACTCCACCAATCTTGGTATCATCCACAAATTCACTAAACCACCCTACATTTTCATCCAGGTCAATTATATACATTACAAACAGTAGAGGTCCCAGCACAGATCCCTGCAGAACACCACAAATTAAAGATCTCCAGCTCAGATAAGTCCCTTCAGCCACTACCCTCTGTCTCCTATGCACAAGCCAGTTCTGCATCCAAACAGCCAATTCGCCACAGACTCCATGCATCTTAATCTTCTGGATTAGCCTCCCATGAGGGACTTTTTCAAATGCCTTACTAAAATCCATGTAGACAACATCCACTGCCTACCCTCATCAATCTCTCTCATCACCTTGTCAAAAACCTCAATTAAGTTGGTAAGACACGATGTGCCACACACAAAGTCATGCTGGCTCTCCCTAAGTAGGCCATGTATTTCCAAATGCTTATATATCCTATCCCTAAGAATTTCCTCCAGCAATTTCTCTACAACTGATGTGAGATTCGTTGGTTTATAGTTCCCAGGATTTTCCCCTTGATCTCTTTTTAAGTAGAGGTAGACCATAGGCATTCAAGCCTGCACCCCCAGATACTTTTAGGTCCTCACCATCAATAGTAACAAGGAGCAGTGCAGGCTTGGTCTTTCTAAAAGTCTATCACCATCTCCTTTGTCTTACTGATGTTGAGCTGCAAATAATTCACCTTGTACCATTTGACAAAGTCCTCCACCAGGACCCCGTATTCATCCTCCTGTCATCCCTTTATACACCCAACTGTTGCTGAATGCATTTATATACTCAGCACTGACCTCCTGGTCCTCCGTATCCATCTCCTTGATAAATACTGAAGCGAAGTACTCAAGTACATCACTCACATTCTCCACATCCAAGCAAGTGTAACCCTCTTTATCCTTGAGTGGTCCCACCCTCTCCCTAGTTATCCTCTTGATGGACATATAGAATGCCTCAGGATTCACCTTAATCCTGTTCACATTAATGCTCGGAGTATTTTGGGAAAGGGATGAAAATCAAATCATTGGGCCCATCATACTTGTTATTTCAACTTTGCTATCCAATACTTTCCATAACATCTAACCTTGTGGTCCGATCCTTCCCATACTGGCCTGGTGTTTCAACTCCCAACACCCTACAAAACTAGTTTAAACTCTCTTGAATAGCAAACCTACTGGCCACAATATTGGTTTCTTTCCAGTTCAGGTGCAACCCACCCTTTCCCAGAAAAGATTCCAATAATCCAAGAACTTGAAATCCTGTCCCCTGCACCATCCCTGCAGCCACTCATTCATCGGTACTGTCACCCCATTCCTACCCGCACTAACCGGTGGCACCGGGAGTAATCGGGAGGTTACTTCCTCGGATGTCCTTCTCTTTAGCTTCTTTCCTTACTCTATATACTCACAGTGTAGGACCTCTTCACCTTTTCTGCCTGTTATTTGTTCTAGTATGCACCACGACCTCTGGCTGCTCATCTTCCCCCACCCTCGAGAATATCCTGCAATGGCTCCAATACATCCTGGATCCTAGCACCCCGGAAGCAACCCACCATCCTGGTGTCTCTTTTGCGGCCATAGAACCTCCTGTCTGTCCCCTCTAACTACCGCACAGTCTGACTTTACCCTTCCCTGTTGAGCCTCAGAGCTGGCTGCTGCTGCTGTGCCGTGATAGGTTATCCCCACAGCAGTGTCCAAAGGAAACTGTTGCGATGGGGAATGGCCACAGTGGAATCCTACACTGACTTCTTTATCTTCTTCCTCTCCTGGTGATCACCCATCTACTGTCCCGAAGCTTATCCTCTGAGTGTGACACCTGTTCAAAAGTCTTATCTAACTCCAGCTCCAACTCCTTGACAGTCAGGCACTGAAATTGGGTGCAATTCCCACAGATCAGATATCCTGATTTTCCACATCTGACAGGAATTC
This sequence comes from Mobula hypostoma, assembly GCF_963921235.1. NCBI lineage: Eukaryota > Metazoa > Chordata > Chondrichthyes > Myliobatiformes > Myliobatidae > Mobula > Mobula hypostoma. The sequence goes on from NC_086115.1 coordinate 1,502,025, forward strand.
ACACTGACCACTCTGTATTTGGTATTTTTGGCAGCATTGTACTAATATGCATTTTAGCCACTACATATATAGTGGGTACTTGTTAAGCTGTACTGCACTTTTCAATGTCACGTAATCATAAAAATGCACAAGCATTACATTTTTAAAAAAATCTAGATACCCTCATTTGACATATCTCAACCACTGAAGTTGTCTTTCAGTAAAAAGGATCAGCACTTAATCTCCTTTGCTCAAACAAAATCAGCATCAGTTTTTAAACACGTTTATATTTCTTCATCTTACCAGGCAGTGCTCAAATGTTAAGTAATTGCCTCATATCCTTCCTATAATGTGGAATCCAAAAGAATACTACTTTAAAAAATATATAAACTCCCCATTACATTTTATACGTCTTAGAATTCATATCATTAGAACTCAATTTAAAAAAATGAACCTGCCTACTAGGAGTTGTATTTTGACAGCTTTAGAACTAAATTGTCAAACTTTCTGTTCTGTTCAATTCACTACAATTGTCCATGATTCTGTTTTTAATTGGGATTTTCTTGTTTAATTAATTTAAATTTCAGAAATATCACAATATATCGTACTGGATTCCATACTGTTCATTTCTTTTTTAATTTTTTTTTTGCTCAGCAAAACAAAACTTCCAATTTCCAGATACACTTACATTTCTTGCCCTCACAAATATCAGGCATGAGAACACTTCCATCAAAATGTAGACATCACCACAACATCCTATACAAAAGCCCTTATTAGTATAGCCAACAGGTTTACATCTATATACTGCAGAAAAGGTTGCCATGTTTTATGAAAACTTTGTTTTTGAGTGTACTGTAGATGTCCAAAAGTCCAAAGGAATGTATTCCATGATTAATTTACACCAACCAAAAAGTCCAGGGGCCTTATCAGATATCCAACAAAGTAAAATGTTCTTCCTCACACAAAAAGTCAGGATGTTAGAAAGCTTTTTCTGACGTGCATTAATAATACAACTGCTGGGTAAGCCTAAGAGAAAAGATGCTACGTCCAGTTCAAGCTCTATCTTCAGAATCTTTTCCATTTCACCCAAGATATCACTCCAGTATGCCTGAAGTTTGGGACAAGTCCAAAAACAGTGGGTGAAAAGTTCCAGTATTTACATGTAGAACACATTGGAGAAACCCCTGTCTTAAATTTCGAGAGATGATCTGGAGTCAGATGGGCTCTATGCAGAATTTTGAGTTGCAATGCTTTAGTTCTATTACAAACTGAAATCTTCTTTGCTTTATAACCATATAACAATTACAGCACGGAAACAGGCCATCTCGGCCCTTCTAGTATGTGCCGAACTCTTACTCTCATCTAGTCCCACCAACCTGCACTCAGCCCACAACTCTCCATTCCTTTCCTGTCCATATATCTATCCAATTTAACTCTAAACAACAACATCAAACCTGCCTCAACCACTTCTGCTGGTAGCTCGTTCCACACAGCTACCACTCTCTGAGTAAAGAAGTTCCCCCTCATGTTACCCCTAAACTTTTGCCCTTTAACTCTCAACTCATGTCCTCTTGTTTGAATCTCCCCCATTCTCAATGGAAAAAGCCTATCCACGTCAACTCTATCGATCCCCCTCATCATTTTAAGCACCTCTATCTAGTCCCCCCTCAACCTTCTACGTTCCAAAGAATAAAGACCTAACTTGTTCAACCTTACTCTGTAACTTAGGAGATGAAACACAGGCAACATTTTAGTAAACCTCCTCTGTACTCTCTCAATTTTATTGACATCTTTCCTATAATTCGGTGACCAAAACTGCACACAATACTCCAAATTTGGCCGTACCAATGCCTTATACAATTTCAACATTACATCCCAATTCCTATGCTCAAAGCTCTGATTTATAAAGGCCAGCATACCAAAAGCTTTCTTCACCACCCTATCCACATGAGATTCCACCTTCAGGGAACTATACACCATTATTCCTAGATCCTTCTGTTCTACAGCTTTCTTCAATGTCCGACCATTTACCATGTATGTCCTATTTTGATTAGTCCTACCAAAATGTAGCACCTCACATTTTTCAGCATTAAACTTCATCTGCCATCTTTCAGCCCACTCTTCTAACCGGCCTAAATCTCTGCAAGCTTCGAAAACCTACTTCATCATCCACAACGCCACCTATCTTAGTATCATCTGCATACTTACTAATCTAATTTACTACCCCAACATCCAGATCATTAATATATATGACAAACAACATTGGACCCAGTACAGATCCCTGAGGCACACCGCTACACACCCTCCTCCAATCTGACACACAGTTATCCACCACTACTCTCTGGTGTCTCCCATCTAGCCACTGCTGAATCCATTTTACTACTTCGATATTAATGCCTAACAATTGAACCTTCCTAACCTTCCATGTGAAACCTTGTCAAAGGCCTTACTGAAGTCCATATAGACAACATCCACCGCTTTACCCTCATCAACTTCCTTAGTAACCTCATCAAAAAATTCATTAACAACAGGAATTCTGCAGATGCTGGAAATTCAAGCAACACACATCAAAGTTGCTGGTGAACGCAGCAGGCCAGGCAACATCTGTAGGAAGAGGTGCAGTCGACATTTCAGGCCGAGACCCTTCGTCAGGACTAACTGAAGGAAGAGTGAGTAAGGGATTTGAAAGTTGGAGGGGGAGGGGGAGATCCAAAATGACAGGAGAAGACAGGAGGGGGAGGGATAGAGCCAAGAGCTGGACAGGTGATAGGCAAAAGGGGATACGAGAGGATCATGGGACAGGAGGTCCGGGAAGAAAGACAGGGGGGGGGGGACCCAGAGGATGGGCAAGAGGTATATTCAGAGGGACAGAGGGAGAAAAAGGAGAGTGAGAGAAAGAATGTGTGCATAAAAATAAGTAACAGATGGGGTACGAGGGGGAGGTAGGGCCTTAGCGGAAGTTAGAGAAGTCGATGTTCATGCCATCAGGTTGGAAGATTCAAACATGACTTTCCACGCACAAATCCATGTTGACTGTTCCTAATCAGACCCTGTCTATCCAGATAATTATATATACCATCTCTAAGAATACTTTCCATCAATTTACCCACGACTGACGTCAAACTCGCAGGCCGATAATTGCTAGGTTTACTCTTAGAACAATCTCCATCTCTTTTGGCTCCGCACATTGCCATCCACTCTGATCCTCTAAGGGAACAATTTTATCCCTCACTATCCTTTTGCTATTAACATAACTGTAGAAACCCTTTGGATTTATTTTCACCTTACTTGCCAAAGCAGCCTCGTATCTTCTTTTAGCTTTTCTAATTTCTTTCTTAAGATTCTTTTTACATTCTTTATTATTCCTTGAGTACCTCATTAACTCCAAGCTGCCTATATTTATTAAAGATCCCTCTCTTTTTCCGAACCAAGTTTCCAATATCTCTTGAAAACCATGGCTCTCTCAAACTTTTAACTTTCCCTTTCAACCTAACAGGAACATAAAGATTCTGTACCCTCAAAATTTCACCTTTAAATGACCTCCATTTCTCTATTACATCCTTCCCATAAAACAAATTGTCCCAATCCACTCCTTCTAAATCCTTTCGCATCTCCTCAAAGTTGGCCTTTCTCCAATCAAAAATCTCAATCCTAGGTCCAGTCCTATCCTTCTCCATAATTATATTGAAACTAATGATATATGATCACTGGACCCAAAGCGCTCCCCAACACATACCTCCGTCACCTGCCCTATCTCATTCCCTAACAGCAGATCCAACACTGCCCCTTCTCTAGTTGGTACCTCTATGTATTGCTCGAAAAAACTATCTTGCATACATTTGACAAACTCCAAACCATCCAGCCCTTTTACAGAATGGGCTATGTATGGAAAATTAAGATCTCCCACAATCACAACCTTGTGCTTACTACAAATATCTGCTATCTCCTTACAAATTTGCTCCATGTTTCAGCTGTAATTTCTACTCCCATAAACACAAAATAATCTGCAGATGCTGGGGTCAAAGCAACACTCACAACAAGCTGGAGGAACTCAGCAGGTCGGGCAGCATCCATGGAAACGATCAGTCGACGTTTCGGGCTGGAACCCGACATTTCGGGAGTTCTGACGAAGGGTTCCGGCCCAAAAGTCGATTGATCGTTTCTACGGATGCTGCCCAACCTGCTGAGTTCCTCCAGCTTGTTTTGAGTATTTCTACTCCCATGATTCTTTTAAATGAAAACGATTCCTGAACACTGAGCAGATCTCAAAGATACTTGCAGCAGCTCTGACCAGCAAGTCCATTTAAACATCTATTAGATCAAAATGTCCACACAAGCTGTCAACCATAATGGTCTCTGACTCAGTGACCAATTCACCAGGAATTACAAGAGAAAGCTGATAAGGAAAGATGATGAAACCTGCCAGAATTGACATGATCCACTAAATTTCATCTTTTACATCAATTCCTATTCCATTATCTTATCAAAGCCTCACATCAAGTTTTTTGGGTGACCAGCAAATCTGTCAACATTGAATGGGACCTATAATTTACAGCTGTGTCTGCAACATCTAGGTTCACCACACAGTACCTGGCTTTTAAGTTCACACCATAATGATGTCATGGACCACTTCTTTCTTCACAGATTTACCACAGCTGTCTGGCAAAATGGGTGAAGATTTTTCCATGGAGGCGGTGTTCTTATCCCTACCCTTCCATTCATCTTGGGCTTCTGAGTGCTCTTGATACATGGCCTCAATGTTCTTGAAAAGCCTTCCTTCACTTTAACAGGTCATGGCACGGAGTCAGTGAGGATCGTCAAGGAGGCCTTGGGAACACCTTTTCCTGTCCTCCTGGTGATCTGCCCAGAGCTCGGTCACAGAAAGAGATTGTCTGTTTTGGGAGTGTGATATCAGGTGTGTGAACATGGCTTGCTCATGAGATCTAGCTATTCACAGAAACTGGCCTCATGTATCTATGTCTTACGCAGTCTGTCACCAAGAAAACGTCCTATTGTAAAAGAATCAGCTTTATGGCACACAGTTGCATTTATTTCAGGCCAATAGGTACAAGCCTGAGATCAAAACTAGAGGCTAAGCTTAATAAAGAACTATATTGTAGGAATCACAGGTTTGAAGTGTTCGGAGAAAGCTCGAATAACCTAAACAGAAGAGATTCAGCAGGTGCTGGATCTGCAGAGTAATACACACAAAATGCTGGAGGGCACGACTTCAGGATTGAAGGACGTCCATTCAGAACAGAGATGCAGAGAAATTTCTTTAGTCAGAGGGTGGTAAATCTGTGGAATTTGTTGCCAGGAGCGGCCGTGGAAGCCAAGTCATTGGGTGCATTTAAGGCAGAGATATAGATAGGTTCTTGATTAGCCAGGGTATCAAAAGCTATGGGGAGAAGGCAGGGGAGTGGGGATGACTGGAAGAATTGAATCAGCCCATGATTGAAGGGCAGAGCAGACTTGATGGGCCGAATGGCCTACTCCTGCTCCTATATCTTACGGTCTTATAACTCAACAAGTCAAGCAGAATCTATGGCGAGGAATAAACAATCGGCGCTTTGGCCTGAGACCCTTCATCAGGACCTGACCTGCTGAGTTCCTCCAGCAGGCCTAATGCCTGCTACTTGATTATGAACTGTTATGTCTTGTTTCAATGACCATTCCAATTCTGGAGTTACTGAGCTACATCTTGGGTGTCAATGCAATTTATAGCAGATAAGATGGATCTCCTACACATATTGCAAACTTTCACCAGAATCCCCACAGGGATAAGAGAGATTTATTAATTTATTGTTTCAACATATTTGATCAAGAACTTCCTTATACCATTTGAAACATTTAAGTAAACAGAAATCAAAGAAAGGACATTTCAGCATTAAGAGTATGTGGCATTTTTTTCTCCAATACACACTGCATAGCAACCACTGGCCTGAATTCTCTTAACCTACTTCAAACGATTGCAACTTCAAACAGCTCACTTTTTTGAGTAAACATGCTAGACTATAAACTCAGCTTTGAACTGACATTGTTTTAAAAATTTACCTTCTCATGAGTCTCGGTCTTATTGACTCAGCTCATCCTCACGCTAGATAAGGTAATCCACATGATAAAATCCAACTATCACAGAAAATCCCAAGTAATATTTTATAAAAGTCATTTTTATTAGAGATAGCAAGTTAACACTAAATGTTACAATAAGTTTCCATTTCTGCATTTTTTAAACCTTAAGCCACTCAAATACATGAAACTTTTTGAATTATCAACAATGTTAATAAATGTCAACTGTCTTAATATTTGCTTATATTTAGAGTGGGAGGCATGGTAATATAGCGGTTAGCACAATTGCTTTACAGCGCCAGTGATCGCTGGTTGGGGTTCAATTCCTGCCACTGTTCCAGGAGTTTGTATATTCTTCCTGTGACCAAGTGAGTTTCCTCTGACATTTCAAAGTTGCATGGTTAGGGTTAGTAAGTTGAGGGCATGTTACATTGGTGGCAGACAATTGTGGGTTGCCCCCAAGCACAATCCTCAGAATGTGTTAAGACACTGTTCTTTTGTATTTCAATGTGCATGTGATAAATAAAGCTCATCTTTAATCTTCTATGTACAGTATATAGTTAATCTTGGAATACAAATATTAATTGGAAACAAAGAAAGAACACACCTAATTTCCTAAATTCACATCAAGTGTGGCATAAAACTGGCAGACAGATAAAAGGCCACAATACACTTATTTATAAATTTTCAGCAGGTTGGATTATCTTCTTTGGGTATATGAAATCGACTTATTTTATACTGCATTTTAAACCAAGTAAATTATACCTTGCATATAGAGTAGAAATGTTGTTATTACTTACTCTGAATTGTCGAAAGGAGATACAGCAGAAATACCATTACCATGCACTCCAGATAGGACAGGGTAAAACAGGCATTTGACAGTGGGGGAGGTTTGTCGATGTTGGGCGGGTGCAGGAATGCACTTCTGGAAACCTTAATATTAACTACAGCAAAAGAGACATTGGAAAATCCAAGGGAAAGTAAACTTTAACATGGCTTACCATTCCAATTAGGCAGTTATATGCTTGTATTTGATTTAAAAAAATTTGGCTCCCATCTGTAACCTCACATGAACAAAAGTCATGAAAAAAACTGTAGCTGGAGCTACATTTTACTACAACCTGAAAGTACAATATAACAAAATGTTGAAGGATAATAGTCCAGATTTTTTTGGTTTGGGTTACATATAAATCACTTACTTGCAAATCCTTAAGGTAAGCAATTTCATTTGGAAGAGATTCAAGTTTATTTTCTTCCAAGTCCAATTCTCGCAGTTTTCTTAAGTGTCCAATGCCATGAGGCAGCTTTCGAAGAAGGTTATTTGATAAGATGAGAACCTAAATGTAAGCCAGTAGGTTAATAAATTCATTAAACTACCAATAATCTCATGAGTTATCTCTGTTTATTATAAACATAACTGACGCTTGAGCAACATGTCAAAGGATAAATATAGTTTCACAGTTTCAACTGAACTGCCTGGAAACTTTCCTGAACACATTTGACAAACTTTATCCCGTCTAGTCCTTTTACAGTATGGGATACCCAATCATTATGTGCAAGGTTAAAATCACCTAATACAACCTTGCTTCTTGCAACCATCTGTGATCTCTCTATAAATTTGTTTCTCTAAATTCCTCGGACTATTGGTTGGTTTGTAATATAGCCCCATTAATATGGTCATACCTTTCCTATTTCTCAGTTCCATCCCTGACGTCTCACGAGACCACTTCTCCAGTCTGTTCTGACAGAGCACTGCCGTGGCATTTTCCCTGATTAGTAATGCCACCCTTCCTCCTTTAATCCCACCCACTCCGTGGCATCGAAAACATCAGAACCGTGGAATATTGAGCTGCCAGTCCTGCCCTTCCTGCAACCAAGTCTCACTGATAGCTACTATATCATAATTACAAGTGTTGATCCATGCCTTGAATACATGCACCATGCTCAGACTTTTGATTCTTGAGGTCTGAAGACTTACCAACATCTGCCACCACAATCACTTCACGAACTGTTCTGGCACTCTGGTTCCTGCAAATCTAGTTTAAACCCTACTGTGCAGCACAACCAAACCTTCCCACTTGGATATCAGTCCTCTTCCAGTTCAGGTGCAAACCATCTCTTCTATACAGGTTCCATCTTTGAAAGAGAGCCCAATGATCCAAAAATCTGATGCCTTCCCTCCTACACTAACTCCTTAGCCACATGTTAAACTGTATAATTTTCGTATTTCTGGCCTCACTAGCACATGGTTTTAATGGGGGAGATCTTAAATGGGTTTTTTGCGTCGGTATTTACTAAGGAAATTGGCATGAAGTCTATGGAATTAAGGGAAACAAGAAGTGAGATCATGGAAACTGTACAGATTGAAAAGGAGGAGGTGCTTGCTATTTTGAGGCAAATTAAAGTGGATAAATCCTCAAGACCTGACAGGGTATTCCCTTGGACCTTGAAGGAGACTAGTGTTGAAATTGCAGGGGCCCTGGCAGATATATTTAAAATGTCAGTGTCTACGGGTGAGGTGCCAGAGGATTGGAGAATGGCTCATGTTGTTCCGTTGTTTAAAAAAGGATCGAAAAGTAATCCGGGAAATTATAGGCCGGTAAATTTGACATCGGTAGTGGGTAAGTTATTGGAGGGAGTACTAAGAGACAGAATCTACAAGCATTTGGATAGACAGGGACTTGTTAGGGAGAGTCAACATGGCTTTATGCTTGGTAGGTCATGTTTGACCAATCTATTGGAGTTTTTCGAGGAGGTTACCAGGAAAGTGGATGAAGGGAAGGCAGTGGATGTTGTCTACATGGACTTCAGTAAGGCCTTTGACAAGGTCCCGCATGGGAGGTTAGTTAGGAAAATTCAGTCGCTAGGTATACATGGAGAGGTGGTAAATTGGATTAGACATTGGCTCAATGGAAGAAGCCAAAGAGTGGTAGTAGAGAATTGCTTCTTGGAGTGGAGACCTGTGACTAGTGGTGTGCCACAGGGATCAGTGCTGGGTTCATTGTTATTTGTCATCTATATCAATGATCTTGATGATAATGTGGTAAATTGGATCAGCAAATTTGCTGATGATACAAAGATTGGAAGTGTAGTGGACAGTGAGGAAGGTTTTCAAAGCTTGCAGAGGGACTTGGACCAGCTGGAAAAATGGGCTGAAAAATGGCAGATGGAGTTTAATACAGACAAGTGTGAGGTATTGCACTTTGGAAGGACAAACCAAGGTAGAACATACAGAGTTAATGGTAAGGCACTGAGGAGTGCAGTGGAACAGAGGGATCTGGGAATACAGATACAAAATTCCCTAAAAGTGGTGTCACAGGTAGATAGGGTCGTAAAGAGAGCTTTTGGTACATTGGCCTTTATTAATCAAAGTACTGAGTATAAGAGCTGGAATGTTATGATGAAGTTGTATAAGGCATTGGTGAGGCCGAATCTGGAGTATTGTGTTCAGTTTTGGTCACCAAATTACAGGAAGGATATTAATAAGGTTGAAAGAGTGCAGAGAAGGTTTACAAGGATGTTGCCGGGACTTGAGAAACTCAGTCACAGAGAAAGGTTGAATAGGTTAGGACTTTATTCCCTGGAGCGTAGAAAAATGAGGGGAGATTTGATAGAGGTATATAAAATTATGATGGGTATAGATAGAGTGAATGCAAGCAGGCTTTTTCCACTGAGGCAAGGGGAGAAAAAAACCAGAGGACATGGGTTAAGGGTGTGGGGGGAAAAGTTTAAAGGGAATATTAGCGGGGGGCTTCTTCAGATAGAGAGTGGTGGGAGTATGGAATGAGCTGCCAGACGAGGTGGTAAATGCGGGTTCTTTTTTAACATTTAAGAATAAATTGGACAGATACATGGATGGGAGGTGTATGGAGAGATATGGACTGTGTGCAGGTCAGTGGGACTAGGCAGAAAATGGTTCTGCACAACCAAGGGCCAAAAGGCCTGTTTCTGTGCTGTAGTTTTTCTATGGTGTCTATGGCATGGGTTGATCACATCTCTGGAGGTCCTGCCCTTTAACTTAGAACCTAACTCCCTGAACTCCCTTTGCAGAACCTTGCCACTCTTCCTACACAGGTCATTGGTACCTACATGGACCATGATCTCTGCCTGTTCACTCTCCCAGTTAAGAATGCTCAGGACCCGATCCAAGATGTCTTGGATCCTGGCACCAAGGAGGCAGCATACCCTTTTCCCCTTCCTGAATGTCACCCAGTTTCCTGTGTCTTGCAGCCTGGGCGTAACTACCTCTCTATATGTTCAATCTATCACCCCCTCAGCCTTCTGAATAATCCAGAGTTCATCCAGTTTGAGCTACAACTTTTTAACGTGGAGTGTTAGAAGCTACAGCTGGATGCACTTCTCGCAGGTGTAGTCATCAGGGACATTTGAGGTCTCCCTGCCTTCCCACATCCCACTATCTTGCCTGGCACTACTGTTCCAACTGAACAATTGTAAAGAAGGGAAAAAAATCTACCTATAGCTTATTTTTTGCATTCTCTGACTGAAGCCTCTCTTCACGTCTGCATGCTTTTGGCTGATTAGATATTACATTAACAAGTGTACAATAAAGTGGCCATTGAATGTAGATGTAAAGCAACCAAACTTGGCTCATGTTCTAACTTTTTAAAAAAGTGAAATAGTGGCTCAATTATTGCCATATTCTGTAAGAGACTTGTTTAGGTGTACATAAGATTTCATTTCATAAACCCCACCCCTTAAAATATTAAAATTCAGAAATTTTGTTATACTTTTTAATGCCATGAACCATCTGAATTAAGATCTAAAATCCAAAATCAAAAAATCATATTGATAAGCTGATGCAACTGGGTACGAGGAACTTTTTAAACCTTCCAGTGTATAAGCTGGTTCAAAAGTTTTAATTATCTCAAAATTCCTTTTTCTTATTAATAGTCATTTCGAGAGATTTTTATACTTGTAAGTAAACCATAACTTCCCTCGCAATGAATGTAGGAATTTGGTATTCAATCTTCAGAGCATTTCAGTTCCAAAACATTTTGTGATGCAAAATCAATGCAAACATGACAGAGACCTTGAGTCTTCATGTTGAATGCTAGCTTGTAGAGACCTTTATTACTGTGATATTTATTACTCTGTAGTGTTAGGTAAATGTAAACCCAGTCAAAGTTCATTGTAGTGAATTTTGCAAATTTGAAGTTTTGCAGCTAACTTGAGGATTGGTTTGCCTGACTTCCCCAGCACTCCCTACAACTTGCTTGTCATTGCTGAATGGTAGGTGTATTGATCTCATGTTATTCTACAAACAGTTTGACATTGCAGCTTCTATGAATAATTTAGTCCCAGGTTAACCATGCATCTACTATGGTCTCTCCCCCTCTGAAAATACTGTAGATCGTACAAATGAGACAAAAATAACATGATTTAAGAAAATGAAACAAATAGAAAATAGGTGCAGGAGTAGGCCATTCGGCCCTTCGAGCCTGCACCGCCATTTATTATGATCATGGCTGATCATCCAACTCAGAACCCCGCCCCAGCCTTCCCTCCATACCCCCTGACCCCTGTAGCCACAAGGGCCATATCTAACTCCCTCTTAAATATAGCCAATGAACTGGCCTCAAATGGAGTAGAGGGATGGGTCAGACACAATGTAAAAAAGACAGTATGATTATCTGTTACAAGATAAATAGCCCCATTTTATTACATGGCACTAAAACAGCCTTTGTGTAGTCAATTAACTAAGTATGCAGTCCTGAAGCAATAATTATATCACAACCAAGAGAAAATCTGCAGATAAAATGCTGGAGGAACTCAAGCAGGCCAAGCAGCATCTATGAAAAAGAGTACAGCTGACGTTTCAGGCCGAGACCCTTTAGCAGGACTGGAGAAAAAAAGATGAGTGGAGTGGGGTGAGGGGAGTAAGAGGGGTGAAGTAAGTAAAGAGCTGGGAAGTTGATCGGCTGGAGAAGGGGGAAATCACGACAGTAGAGGAGACCATGTATAGACATATCAGAATGGGAATGGGTGGCCCCTGGAGATACCGCTTTTTCTGGCGGACCTATATCTATGGCTTTTTCTTAACTCATCACCAAGCTTCTACAGCTCCAATGGGTGTGCAAAATGAAGTAAATGAGATAAGCTTTTGCAACTGAATCCTTAAGAAAATTAACAAATTTTCACGCTCAGCTTTCTTACCTCCAGAGAAACTAGTCCCGATACATCTTCTGGAATCTTTGCGAGTTGGTTGGTGGCAAGGTTCAATTCTACCATGCTTGTCCATGTTCCAAAGTCCAGTGGAAGTGAAGTTAGCTGATTGTCCTACAGTGATTAGAAAATAGGTTATACATCTGGAAAGAAACAAAAATGGATGACTTCTTAAATTAATAGCATAGTTGTTTTATATCTGAAATCTTTAAGCCCACTTATTCCTTTCTGTAATTAATGGTTAAAAATTAAAGACTTTTTCCATAATTTGATTTTGTGCCATTTAAACATTAAAAAGAAAAAGAAAAACAATGAAACATCTAATAAATGCCCGAAGTATTGTCTGTACTGCAGGATTAGAAAATATTGGAACATAGTTCAGAAAGAAATAGATTTTGTGCAACATTGCTACATTTCACTTCAATCCCAGACGTGACTATTTATAATACTGAACTGTAAAATGGACCAATGCAAAATATACTAATGGAACAATGAAGGGCAGAAAAAATAACTTGCTTTAGCATTTAAAGTACGATTTTTCATAATTACATTGAAAATTAACTCACCTGCTAGCAAAATGAAATGCAGCTTGAATATCAACTCTAAAGGCATCAATTATTTTAAGACATGCAAACGATCAATTACCTAAATTTATGGGACTAAGACATACTAAGACCCTGAAAGTACTAAGTAAGGTGTTCAATTAAAGTTGGAAAAAGAATTGAAACAGAGAAATTTGCCTAGGGAAGATTTAAGAGTTAGAGCACAAAAATTCAAAGCATTACAGTGAGAATGCCATGATCTGAAACGATGCTGAACTATAAATGGTTGTCAAAGAATTAGCACCAGGCTGGGTGGCAGCCAATTTTCAACAAGTATGCAATACATTCTATACTCCAGCTTATTTTTGAAATCTTGAAGTCAGTAAACTTCAAAATTCTATTTTTAACATGCAAAATTACTTCATAATATTTTAGCTTGGATAAAACTGAACTGTCTCAGCAACTCTGCATAAGGGAACCCTCAGCATAAACACAGGATTGCGACTGAAAGTTATTTGAATCAAAATACGGGATAACATTTCCCATGCAGATTAAACTGGATTGTCATCTTAAATTTTCTGAATTCTGTCAGAATGCAATGGTAGAAATTGTTTGAGCTTTGTCTTCTAATATTAAACTTTACCACCTACCTTCATATTCAGCTTACTCAACACTTTAGCTCTGGAGAAGATTCCAAAAGGTATTTTATTGATGCGGTTATGTTCCATGTTGAGAGAATAGATAGTAGAAAACTGTAGGGGTCCACCAACAGGATACGACTGGAAGCAATTCCTTGCTAACGTTAAACTAGTCAAGTTTGCAAGGCTTGAAAGAAGACCCTGATTGATACAAGGAGGGAACACTTTAATTCTCCAAGTCATTTTAAACATGAATATATCTATATGGACATCTCAAAAATTCAGAGAATAATTAAGCACAATCCATATGAAAATAAAGTTTAAATAAATTGCAAACAAGAAAAAATCTGCAGATGCTGGAAATCCAAGCAACACGTGCAAAAAGCTGAGTTCCTCTAGCATTGTGTGTATGTGTTGCTTAAATAAATTGTAATTGCAAAGATTTAAGTCAATTTCACAAAATGTTAACTAATTATTTTATTAAATAAATAGAGCAGCTAATGGGAATTAATGTTACAAATATTTTCTATTATACCATATCAAGAGCACATCCATCTAGATCAGGTACAAGTATCGCTAAGACTTCCTGCATTATGAAGCTTGAAGTTTGCAAAAAATCAGCACTAAGTTATCTCCTTTGATTTGCTGTAAAAGCATCAGACAGAAGACCACAGAAACCATCTGCAGAATCAACTTCCACCTAAATTATTTAAGATGTTGGGACTAAATTAAGTGCATAAATATTATTAGGTTTTCCAGTCAAATACACTCAACTTTAGACGAAATACAGAGGAAAGCTTTGCAATGACAGCTGGAGTGAAATCAAGTGGCAGTAATAGACAGAGCATAGAAGAGTTTCACCTAGATTTTGCTAGAATGGAAAGGTGCAGTTATAAGGAGAGATTGGATAGCCAGAGTTTATTCCCACTGGAATGTAGGATGAGAATCTTCTTATAGAGATTTGTAAAATTATCAGGGGTATAAATTGAATAAAGAGTGCCTTTCTCAGGGCAGGGGAGTCTAAAACTAGTAGGTATGGGTTTAAGGAGAGAGGGAGAAATTTAAAATGCAACCGAGGAGCAAGATTTCCCACATGGATGGGAAGAGTTTCCTGGAATGAACAGACAGTAGAGGTAAATACATTTAAAAAGGTATTTGGAGAGGTATTTGCCTAGAAAAGGAATATGTTCCTACTGCATGCACAGGGGATTAACAGGCAGGGCACCAGTTAGCAAAGATGAGCCCAACAGTTTATTTTACCTTTTCTTTTACGCTTAGATTGAGAACTGCATCTCAGACAAGAGACAGCAGTATACTTTGAAAAAATAAAAATTAATGCAGATTCATATGGGAAGTATCATTGATATTATTGCTATATTAAAAACACTTTTAAAGAAATGACATTCAGTAGCGATCGGTATAGAGAACTAATTGAGTTACAAAGCAAGACTCTGCATTCCGTTCATAACTAAATTTGTAAATTATTTATATAATTTGCATATATCTATTTCACTAGTAAAAAGCCAACAGTAAAGATGAGATAAAGACAATGATTTAGCTTTATTTGTCACATGCACATATTTAGTAAAAACATACAGTAAAGTAAGTCACTTGCAACAACGTTTGCAATGTGCTGGGACATCCGAGTGCCATGCTTCTGACACCAATGCAGCTTGCCCACAACTGACTAACCCTAACCCATACGTCTTTTTTGGAATGTGGGAGGAAACTGCAATACTCAGAGAAACCCATGCAGTCACAGGGAGAACATACAAACTCCTTATAAACCTCATCTTTTGACTGCTGGTGCTGTAAAGCATCTTGCCAACTGTGCCATCCGCCACACTGTCATGCCAACTGCTTATTTCTTAAAAACTTAATTCCTCATTTCAATTATAACTAGAAATACACCAGCAGTCTGGAAATACTTTTAAATAGTGGATTTGATCTGTGAATCTTTATCTAACTTAGAGAATTCAAGACCTACTAAGCTCCACATAAGGGCCTGAATTTTGCAAAATATTGATAGCATGATTTCTGAGCACTAGTATGTGAATGAAGAAACAGAGGAATCTGATGAGATGCAAACTGCACTCTAATACAGATTGAGAATGGGGAGGGACAATTAACATGAAGGAAGCCCTGAACACCAACAGAGACAGAGTATTCTCATTGCTGCCCTACACACCAGCAGCATAAAGGGCAGTAAGTAGGTTTTTCTCATGACTTTTGCATGATTTTGTTTATTCAAAATCAAGGCATTATTGAATTGTCACAAGCCAGATAAAGTTTGATTACTTAACTGTTTTATACATTTAAATATGTAGTTGAAGTTTTAAATATTTTATGTAGCTTTTCTTCTTGAAGAAAAGCATCATTCTCAGTTTCTGTTTTTTTTTTAAAAAAGAAAGATTAATATGATTTAGCCAACTCTCAATACTTTGGGATACATGAGCACTGGAAACCCATGGCCTAATTAAGGAGAGCCAGCCAACACTTTGTGCGAGGCAAGTCGTGTCATACCAACCTGATTTGAGTTTCTTGACAAGGTGACGAGAAAGATTGATGAGAGTAGGGCAGCGGATGTTGTCTACATGAATTTTAGTAAGGCGTTTGACAAAGTCCCTCATGGGAGGCTAATCAAGATTAAGATGCATAGGGTCCACGGCGAATTAACTGATTTCAGAACTGGTTTGTACGTAGAAAACAGAGGGTAATGGTGGAAGGACTCATTTGAGTTGGTGCTCTGTAATTAGTGGAGTTACAAGGGGATCTGTTCTGGGACATCTGTTGTTTGTAATGTATATAAATGACATGGATCAAAATTTTAGATGGGTGGGTTACTAAATTTGCGGATAATCCCAAAATTGATGGAGTTACGGATAGTGTAGAAGACTGGCAAGGACTACAGTGCAATATAGATCAGTTGCAGATATGACCAGACAAATGACAGATGGAACTTAACCCAGATAAATGTGAGGTTGCACCTCGGTTGGGCCATTCAAGGAGACAGCACACTGTTAAGGGCAAGATCCTAACAGTGTTGCTGAGGACAGAGATCTTGGGATCCAAGTTCATAGCTCCATGAAAGTTGCTACTCAAGTCAATAAGGTGGTTAAAGTGGCTTATGGAATGCTTGCTTTTACTGCTTGAGGCATTGCATTCGAAAGTCAGGAAGTTATGTTGCAACTTTATAAAACTGGTTAGGCCATATCTAGAGTATTGCATACAGTTTTAGATGCCCCCCTATAGGAAGGATATTGGGGCTTTGGAGTGCGTGCAGAATATGTTTACAAGGTTGCCACCTGGTTTAGAGGGTATGTGCTATCAGGAGAGGCTGGAAAAACTTGGATTGTTTTGTCTGGAGTGTCGGAGGCTGAGGGGAATTCTGATAGGCTTACAATATTATCAGAGATACAGAGAGAGTGGACAGAGTGTATCCATTTCTAGAGTTGAAATGTCTAATACCAGAGGGCATGCATTGAAGGTGAGAGCAGGTAGGTTCAAAGGGGACGTGAGGATTTAAGTTTTTCCACTCAAAGTGGTTGATGCTCGGAATGCACTGCCTGGTATAGTTGTAAAGGCAAATACACTGGAGGCTTTTAAGAGCACATAGATGTAAGTAAGATGGAGGGATAGGGACATGGTGTAGGTAGTAAGGAATAGTGTTTGAGTGTTTCTGATTTGCTTTTTAGCAGATAGTTTGTTCCTGTGCTATAATGTTCTGTGTTCTAACAAATACCTTCCCTGGGTGAAGGGCTTCAAATCTTTCCCCAGTATATATTCAATGCCTTTTTCCCTCAGAATTCTAGGTTTTAGTGTCTTGCGCTCTTGGTAGAAAGACAAAGACGTATGCAGCATATTTTTCATTATTTAAAAAGATGCTAACGATTTTCAGAAAGTCACACATGCCTCTAAACTACTTTAATCAACCTCTTACCTCAGGTAATGTTGAGATATTATTATTCTCTAGGTTAAGCTCATCCAATTCACTACACCTTGCCAATGATCTGGGGACAGCAGATAATCTGTTGTACCTCAGTCCCAAACGACTCAGACTGGATAAATTACCTGCAATCAGAAGGTTGAACATTGAAAATGCTATTAGTATCTTCGAGAAAACATCATTTTAGCAGATTCTGTACCTTTGAAACATTTTAAAGTGGATGAAACAGATTCAAACATCACCATCACAATACTAGCTTGAAATTCATTACATAATTACGACAATCGGAAGTGGTCCACAGTAGCACTTGTAAGTTATTTCAAATCTAAATACAGCAGTATCCACAATCTAGCAGAATGCTAATTTACTATAGAGCTTTTAATCCTGGGGTCTAAAGACTCATAGTTACAGTGGTGTTAGAAAGTTTGTGAATCCTGTAGAATTTTCTCTATTTCTGCATACATATGACTGAAAATGTAATCAGATTTTCATGTTAAGTCCAAAAACTACTAGATAAAGAGAACCTAATTAAATAACTAACACAAGAAACATTATACTTGTTCATTTATTAAGAAATATGATCCAATATTACATGTATTTGTTGGAAAAAGTACGTGAACGTTTGCTTTCAGTAACTGGTGTGACCCCCTTGTACAGCAATAACTTCAACCAAACATTTCCAGTAACCGTTGATCAGTTCTGTACATCCGCTTAGAGGAATTTTAGGCCCCTTTGACACGGCCATTCCAAGACCAAAAATTTTCTTCTTCTTAAACCATTCTGTTGTTGATTTGCCTTTCAGATCATTGTCTTGATCCAACTTCTATTAAGCTTCAGGTGATGGACAGTATACTACCCTGACATTCTCCTGTAAAATGTCTTCATACAATTTTGAATTCATTCTTCCCTCAACAATTGCAAGCTGAGCAGGAGGCCCTGAGACAGCAAAGCAGGATCAAACCATGATACACCTTCCACCATGCTTCACAGTTGGGATGAGTTTTGGTGTTGATGTGCAGTGCCCTTTTTCCTCCAAACATAGCAGTGTGCATTTCTGCCAAAAAGTTCAACTTTTGTCTCATCTATTCACAGAACATTGTAGAACATCCAGGTGGTCTTTTATAAACTTGAGATGTGCAGCAATGTTTTTTTTTGGAGAGCTGTGGTTTCCTCCACCGTGTCCTTCCATGTTCAGTGGTTTTCTTACAGTGTACACATGAAAAGGAGGAGGTCCTTGCTGTCTTGAGGAAAATTAAAGTGGATAAATCCCCGGGACCTGACAGGGTGTTCCGTCGGACCTTGAAGGAGACTAGTGTTGAAATCGCAGGGGCCCTGGCAGAAATATTTAAAATGTCGCCGTCTACAGGTGAGGTGCCGGAGGATTGGAGAATGGCTCATGTTGTTCCGTTGTTTAAAAAAGGATCGAAAAGTAATCTGGGAAATTATAGGTCGGCAAGTTTAACTTCAGTAGTAGTTAAGTTATTGGAGGGAGTACTAAGAGACAGAATCTACAAGCATTTGGATAGACAGGGACTTGTTAGGGAGAGTCAACATGGCTTTGTGCGTGGTAGGTCATGTTTGACCAATCTATTGGAGTTTTTCGAGGAGGTTACCAGGAAAGTGGATGAAGGGAAGGCAGTGGATGTTGTCTACATGGACTTCAGTAAGGCCTTTGACAAGGTCCCGCATGGGAGGTTAGTTAGGAAAATTCAGTCGCTAGGTATACATGGAGAGGTGGTAAATTGGATTAGACATTGGCTCAATGGAAGAAGCCAAAGAGTGGTAGTAGAGAATTGCTTCTTGGAGTGGAGACCTGTGACTAGTGGTGTGCCACAGGGATCAGTGCTGGGTTCATTGTTATTTGTCATCTATATCAATGATCTTGATGATAATGTGGTAAATTGGATCAGCAAATTTGCTGATGATACAAAGATTGGAGGTGTAATGGACAGTGAGGATGGTTTTCAAAGCTTGCAGAGGGACTTGGACCAGCTGGAAAAATGGGCTGAAAAATGGCAGATGGAGTTTAATACAGACAAGTGTGAGGTATTGCACTTTGGAAGGACAAACCAAGGTAGAACATACAGAGTTAATGGTAAGGCACTGAGGAGTGCAGTGGAACAGAGGGATCTGGGAATACAGATACAAAATTCCCTAAAAGTGGTGTCACAAGTACAGAGGGTCGTAAAGAGAGCTTTTGGTACATTGGCCTTTATTAATCAAAGTACTGAGTATAAGAGCTGGAATGTTATGATGAAGTTGTATAAGGCATTGGTGAGGCCGAATCTGGAGTATTGTGTTCAGTTTTGGTCACCAAATTACAGGAAGGATATTAATAAGGTTGAAAGAGTGCAGAGAAGGTTTACAAGGATGTTGCCGGGACTTGAGAAACTCAGTCACAGAGAAAGGTTGAATAGGTTAGGACTTTATTCCCTGGAGCGTAGGAGAATGAGGGGAGATTTGATAGAGGTATATAAAATTATGATGGGTATAGATAGAGAGAATGCAAGCAGGCTTTTTCCACTGAGGCAAGGGGAGAAAAAAAACTAGAGGACATGGGTTAAGGGTGAGGTGGGGGGAAGTTTAAAGGGAACATTAGTGGGGGCTTCTTCACACAGAGAGTGGTGGGAGGATGGAATGAGCTGCCAGACGAGGTGGTAAATGCGGGTTCTTTTTTAACATTTAAAAATAAATTGGACAGATACATAGATGGGAGGTGTATGGAGGGATATGGTCCGTGTGCAGGTCAGTGGGACTAGACAGAAAATGGTTCGGCACAGCCAAGAAGGGCCAAAAGGCCTGTTTCTGTGCTGTAGTTTCTATGGCTCTATGACCTTAGGAAGTTCTAGAGATTTCTGCAGATCATTTGCTGTTCCCCTTGGGTTCTTTTTCACCTCCTTCAGTATTGCATATTGTGCTCTTGGTGTGATCTTTGCAGGACGCCCACTCCTAGGAAAAGTAACAACCAAGTTCCCTCCATTTGCAGACAATTTCTTTTACTGTGGACTGATGAACATTCAGGTCTTCAGAAATGCTTTTTTACTCTTTTCCAGCTTCATGCATCTCTACAATTCTTCTTCTGAGGTCCTCAGAAAGTTGTTTTGATCGAGGCATGGTGTACATAAACATATCTTTCTTGAGAAGTGCAGGCTCTGTCAGTAATCTGACTTGGTGTGTCCTCTTTTTTTAAAAATAGGGCAGGGTACAACCCACACCTCCAATCTCATCTCATTGGTTGGAGCACCTAACTCCAAACAGCTTTTGTGGAAGGCATTACCCCAGAGGTTCACATACTGTTTCCAACAAATACATGTAATGTAGGATAATTTTTCTCAATAAATAATAAGTATAATTTTTGTGTTACTTATTGAATTGGGTTCTCTTCATCTAGTTTTAGGACTTGCGTGAAGATCTCATCATATTTTAAGCCATATTTGTACAGAAATAGAGAAAATTCTACAGGCTTCACAAATTTTCTAGCACCACTGCATGTACCCAAAAAAGGCATTTATTCATTCTGCATGCTGGGTATCTGATACAATTCCATACCCCCTCCTCCTCCCCCCACTGTTTCACACCACTGTACTGAGAACGAGCCATTGCTCTCCCCTTTAATGTGACTGGAAACTGGCACGAATCCCTATTGTATCTTGAATGTGTACGAATCTCAATCCTCTTTGTTGCACCCTGCTGTGTACCTGGATGGTCGGCAAATTACCACACTGAAATTGCTGGGCTGGGGAGAGTTGCAGTGCTTAAAGAATAAGAGAAACAGCAGCTACTAACCATTCTCACTGAGTTGTCATCTGGTTGGACAAGTGTCTGCACCAGAGGTTACAAAGCAGCTCCAGAGAGGACTGGGATTTACAGTGGCATGCAAAAGTTTGGGCACCCCTGGTCAAAATTTTTGTTACTGTGAATAGCTAAGCGAGTAAAAGATGACCTGATTTCCAAAAGGCATAAAGTTAAAGATGACACATTTCTTAATATTTTAAGCAAGATTACTTTTTTTTATTTCCATCTTTTACAGTTTCAAAATACAGTCGGCCCTCTGGATCCATGGAGAATTGGTTCTATTTACACGCAGAGAGAAAGAATCTTGAAAGCTGCCGATGTTACTATTGGTTCTGCTAGTAGCACTCTAACTAGCTCTTCTTTCAGTTAGTCCTCATGAAGGGTCTCGGCCCGAAACGTCGACTGTACCTCTTCCTAGAGATGCTGTCTGGCCTGCTGCGCTCACCAACAACTATTAAGTGTGTTGCTTGAAATTCCAGCATCTGCAGATTTCCTCGTGTTAGCATATCATTCCTGCTTTTACTATATGTTAGTGTTATTTTAGGTTTTATGTGTTATTTGGTATGATTTGGTAAGTTATTTTTTGGGTTTGGCTTACAAAAGTTTTCATAGGAATGGTCTACTTTCGGTGAGCGGGGGATATTTGTACAGTATTTTCGATCCACGGTTGGTTGAATCCGTGGATACGGAGGGCCGACTGTAACAAAAAAGGAAAAGGGCCCGAAGCAAAAGTTTGGGCACCCTGCATGGTCAGTACTTAGTAACACCCCCTTTGGCAAGTATCACAACTTGTAAACGCTTTCTGTAGCCAGCTAAGACTCTTTCAGTTCTTGTTTGGGGGATTTTCGCCCATTCTTCCTTGCAAAAGGCTTCTAGTTCTGAGATTCTTGGGCCATCTTGCATGCACTGCTCTTTTGAGGTCTATCCACAGATTTTTGATGATGTTTAGGATCAGGGGACTATGAGGGCCGTTGCAAAACCTTCAGCTTGCACTTCTTGAGGTAGTCCATTGTGGATTTTGAGGTGTGTTTAGGATCACAGACGGTGTGATGTGTGCTTCCAGAATTTGCTGGTATTTAATTGAATTCATTCTTCCCTCCCTATGCCACTGGCTGCAACACAAGCCCAAAGCATGGTCGATCCACCCCGGGCTTAACAGTTGGAAAGCTGTTCTTTTCATGAAATTCTGCACCATTTTTCTCCAAACATACCTTTGCTCATTGCAGCCAAAAAGTTCTATTTTAACTTCATCAGTCCACAGGACTTTTTCCAAAATGCATCAGGCTTGTTTAGATGTTCCTTTGCAAACTTCTGACACTGAATTTTGTGGTGAGGACACAGGAAAGGTTTTCTTCTGATGACTCTTCCATGAAGGTCATATTTGTGCAGGTGTCGCTGAACAGTAGAACAGTGCACCACCACTCCGGAGTATACTAAATCTTCCTGAAGCTCTTTTGCAGTCAAACAGGGGGTTTAGATTTGGCTTTCTAGCAATCCTACGAGCAGTTCACTTGGAAAGTTTCCTTGGTCTTCCAGACCTCAACTTGATCTCTACCGTTCCTGTTAACTGCCATTTCTTAATTACATTATGAACTGAGGAAATGGCTACCTGAAAACGCTTTGCTATCTTATAGCCTTCTCCTGCTTTGTGGGCATCATCTATTTTAATTTTCAGAGTGCTAGGCAGCTGCTCAGAGCAGCCCATGGCTGCTGATTGTTGAGACAAGGTTTGAGGAGTCAGGGTAAAGCCTTGAAATTTGCATCACCTGGCCTTTCCTAATGATGACTGTGAACAAGCCATAGCCCTAACCAGCTAATTAAGGTCTGAGACCTTGGTAAAAGTTACCTGAGAGCTCAAATCTCTTGGGGTGCCCAAACTTTGTACAAAACAAAAATAATACACTAATCTTGCTTAAAATGTTGAAAAGAATGTTTCATCTTTAACTTTATGACTTTTGGAGATCAGTTCATCTTCTACTCACTTAACTATTCACAGTAACAGAGATTTTGACCAGGGGTGCCCAAACATTTGCATGCCACTGTATGTGGGTTATTAGTACGGAGGAAGGCAGGGATTCTTTCAAGGTTCCTTACATGGCAGTGTTCGAAGTAAATTTATCAAAGTACATATGTACATGTATATGTCACCATATACTAGCCCAAGATTCATTTTCTTGCAGGCATTCACAGTAAATACAAAGAAGCAATAGAATCAATGAAAACACACACAAATAGGAGAAACAACCAATGTACAAAAGACAACAACTGTGGAAATACAAAGAGGAAAAAAGTAACAATAATAACAATAAATAAATAAATATTGAGAATGTGAGGAGGAAAAAAGTAACAATAATAAATAAAGAGAGAGAGAGAGAGAGAGAGAGAGAGAGAGAGAGAGAGAGAGAGAGAGAGAGAGAGAGAGAGAGAGAGAGAGAGAGAGAGAGAGAGAGAGAGAGAGAGAGAGAGAGAGAGAGAGAGAGAGAGAGAGAGAGAGAGAGAGAGAGAGAGAGAGAGAGAGAGAGAGAGAGAGAGAGAGAGAGAGAGAGAGAGAGAGAGAGAGAGAGAGAGAGAGAGAGAGAGAGAGAGAGAGAGAGAGAGAGAGAGAGAGAGAGAGAGAGAGAATGTGAGTTGTAGAGTCCTTAAATTAAGTCTACAGGTTGTGGAATCAGTTCAATGTTGGGCTAAGTGTATTCTGGTTCAAGAGCCTGATGGTTGAGGGATAATAATTGTGTCATTTGCGGCTCCTGTACATCCTTCATGTTGGCAGCAGTGAGAAGAAAGCAAGGCCTGGATGGTGGGGATCCTTGATAACGGATGCTAACTTTGCTCAATGTCATGGACTGGGCTGCATCCAGTACTTTTTGCAGGCTTTTGCATTCAACAGACTGGTGTTCTCATACCAGGCCGTGATGCAAGTCAGTATACTCTCCAAAGTTCAAAGTATATTTATGTCACCATATAAAACCTTGAGATTCATTTGCCTATGGGCATAGTCAGCAAATCAAAAGAATAGTAACAAAACTATAACGAATCAATGAAAGATTCACAAGAGAAGATAACAAACTGTGCAAAAGCAAACAGAAATAAATAGCAATAAATAATGAGAATATTAGATAATGAGATAAAGAGTCCTTACAGTCAGATCATTGGCTGTAGGAGCATTTCAACTGATGGGGCAAGCGAGTGTAGTTATCCACTTATATTGAGGGGTAGTAACTGTTCTTGAACCTGGTGGTGAGAGTCCTGAGGCTCTAGTACTTTCTTTTTAAACACAGCAGTGAAAAGAGCATGACCTGGATGGTGGAGATTTCTGATTATGGATGCTGCTTTCCTACAACAGCATTTCATGTAGATGCACTCAATGGTTTGGAAGGCTTTACCCATGATCTACTGGGTTAAATCTACTACAGGACTTTCTTTTCAAAGGCATTGGGGTTTCCATTCCAGGCCATGATGCAGCCAGTCAATATACTCTCCACTACACATCTATAGAAGTTTGTCAAAGTTATACACTACACGCAGAATCTTCACAAACTTTTAAGCAGAGGCACTGCCATGCTTTCTTTGTATTAGCATGTACATGCTGGACCCAGGACAGATTGTCTAAAATAATAACACAGAGGAATTTAAAATTGTTGACCCTCTCCACCTCTGATCCCCTGATGTGGACTGGCTCATGGACTTAAGTTTCCTCCTCCTGTAGTCAATAATCAGCTCTTTGGTTTTGCTGACATTAAGTGAGGTTGTGGCACCATTCCTCCAGATTTTCAATCTCCCTTCCTTCTGCGTAATCACCACCACCTTTGATTCTGCATGGCAGTGGTGTCATCAATAAACTTAAATACGGTGTTACAGCCGCATTTAAATGTGCAGCCACAATTATAAAGCAAGCAGAGCAGGGGGTTAGCACACAGCCTTGCTGCACCTGAGGTGATGGTGATTGTGAAGGAAATGTTGCCAATCAAAACTGATTGGGGTCTGCGAGGAAATAGAGGATTCAGCTGCATGAGGAATTGAGGCCTACGTTTTGAAACCTATTGATTAATTTTGAGGGGATGATAGTATCGATACATTAAATACCAACATATCATGAGAGTTTTGCAGTGGTATTCAATTTTGCATTCAAGATTATAAAAGTTTAATACTGAGCAAATTTTGTTTCATGTCAGATTTCCAACAATTTCAGTTTTTAAAATTTTCATTTAGTACTATGCTATCCTCGTGACAAAGGAAATGCTTAGATTGTAGATTTATCATCTCACATGAAATTCTGGTTATCTGTCAAAGGGTACATTTGACCATTTCCTGTTTACATGATATTTAACATGTTGTTTAAAAGAACTTTCAAAACCACGATTTGCCTCAGTTTGAATGTCAGCAACTGAAAATCAAAAAAACTGCACAGGCTGAGAATCTGAAATGAGAACAGAAAATGCTGGAAACCCTCTGCAAGTCAGGCAGAATCTGTGGAAAGAAAACTGGAGTTCATGCTCCAGGTCAAAGACCCTTCAACATAGTTGCATTTCAAATGTCAACAACTTAGGCTTGAGGGATAAAACTATAGTAGAAAATGGGGAACAGTCTAGCAACTTTAAATGTTGTAACATAGATCACTGACAAAATCAACCACCCGCAAGCTAGTTTAAGTTTGCACTTGGCTGATTAGCATTGATTCCTAATGTTTTTTTTTGTGTGCTGTTTAACACTTTTCAATGCAAAGCATTTAATCACCACCCCATCTACTCCTGAACCGAAGAGCCAGTTAGGAGTCAACTACATTGCTGGGTCTTGAACAATGTATACTTCCCTTAAGAACACAAGAAAAGATTTTCATGGGAATCCAGAAGGTTCATGGGCAGCAGGATAGTGTGGTGGTCAGTGCATCATTTTACAGTCTCTGTGATTATCAGTCAGAGTGCAATTCCTGCCACTGCCTGTATGGTGTTTGTACAGGCACTTCTTCCCATGACTGTGTAGGTTTCCTCACACATTCCAAGATGCATGGTTAGTGTTAATCAGTTGTGGGCATATCAGATTAGTACTGGAAGTGCGGCGACACTAGCCGGCTGCCCAGCTCAATCCTCATTGATTTGCTACAAACACATTTCAATGTACATGTGATAAATAAAACTAATCTTTATCAGCTGTTATTGAGGCTAATCTTTTCATTAATTTTAATTAGAGTTTAACTGCCCCAGTTACTGGATCTGAAACTTGTGTCCAAATTTCTGACTGTTATTCAACTAATTTATCCATTAAACTATTAACCAAACTCTACCAGTCACCTAGGCATAACATGTAGACTGACATTTCCACACAGAAATCAGTGAGTTCTGCAAGAAATGCCCCCTTCCAGATAAGCTAGCAAATCAACACCCTGATCCTCCTGATGTCTGAGTTAACTTGCAAGCCACTGAAATGCAGTTATTACAGAGGAAACTGAAATATATGCCATGACATTTTTATGCACAAATAAATATTTAGATTTCAGCCTTAAATGATCCACTGGTATTGTCTAACCAGAAATCAAATCAAGTTTAATTATCATTCAAACCATACACAGATACAACTGAATGAGACAGCATTTCTCTGGGGCTAAGGTGCAAAATATTTAAACTAGCAAACATTCAAAATAACAAGTAACATAATTAAAAATAGAGAGCAAAGAAGCATATTCACTTAAAAAAAACATATACAGTCCAAGACGTTGAGCAACAATACCCAGCAATCGAATCATAAACCCCCAGCAGTGTGCAGACACATGCAATCCAGCCTGTCATTCCATTGTTTGAATATGGGAGGGCAGTAGCAACGGGAGAGGCCAGGCCCCAACCTACTCAGCCACGCTGTGAACACTTCCGCGTCTCTCACTTGGTCTGCAGCAGCAGGCAAGCCCGAGGCTTGAGACCTAGTCCTCCTTACAACCAAGGCTACATAGCTCCCATGTCATCTGTCCCTCCAAAAGACAAGGGTAACAGGCTTGCAGCAACTTACAATATCACTGTCCGACAGTCTTGTGATGGCAAGACAAATGTCTGTGACAATCTCCCACGGTTATACTGCATCAACTCTGATGCTTCTGCAACCAGGACAACTCCTCCATAGCCAAACTGGCTCCTTGATATCCCAGGGGGCTCCTCCAATATCCCAACCAGCTACTTTGATACCTCGGCCAGCTTCACCTCCAACACCAGTCCAGCTACTCCGATTGACAAGTAGCTCACTGATAGAGTAGCCCTGCAGTAACAGGTGTTCTTAAAATAGAATTGTCTTTGGATCGCAAAAAAACAAATTCTACGAAGAGAAAAGCACCTCTGATTGGCCCAATTCTACTGCGTTTGCATTTACACGCGCCACCATCTTACCAGAACTTGCACAATGATATGCCCAGTATCCTGGCACACAACAACACAAATGCTTGTTGTTAATGCAGGCATGTCATTAAATGCTGTAGGCACAATTCACCTACTGGCTTCCATCTCACCACACCCCCTCACCTCTATACCAACTAACCTCTCTCAGTGTTCTGACCTAAACATTGAGATTTCTTGCACCCTTCCCACAAATGCTGTTCAACCCAGTGAGTTCCTACAGTGGATGGTTTGAGACTCCAGATTCCAGCATCTACAGACGTTTGTGCCTTCATTGAGTGATGAGAAAGAAGAAATATTTTAGTATGATTTAGGTAAGGTTGTGGGATTGGTTAGATGAAATGTAATGAGGATAAATTTTAAGTTATCTACTTTGATACAGCACCAAAGCATCAGATTATCTGAACAGCAATAGATTAGAAGAAGGATAGGTGCAATTTCCTGGTAAACAAGCAAATGTAAACAGCAAATGGTAAGTTGGCCTTCATAACACGGGGATTTAAGTACAGGAGCTCACTATCTTGCTGCAATTGCTTAGGGTCTTGTTCACTGTTAATTCTCTGCTGCACAGCCGCACATTAACTTCCACATATATAGCCTTTATTGCCTTGCAGCTGGAACTTAATATGTTAATTTTGAAATAATGCTAATATACTGTAATTGTGAAATACTCTAATTATGTTAATGAATATAATCCATAAATTTCCAAAAAAATGAACCATTTATTTACTTTGAAACATTTTAGAGCTTCAATGTGCTTACACTGTCAGTGTTTCAAGTAACAACACTGTTACAAATAAACAGTGTTGTTACTTGAAACACTGACAGAGTAAGCACATTGAATGGAATGGAAGTTGGTAGCTCACTGGCTTGCTGAATGTCAATGCCATCTAGTCAAAACACTTTACTTTTGCCATTGTGCTTATAGATTGTTTTGACTGTCTGATATTGTTTACTTGTGTTTTCAGTTATGGTTTGTGTGATGTGAAAAATTCTATATTTTGAATTTCTTGGTAAATCTTTCAAAAAAAAAGCACATTACAAAAAAAATTAAGTGTTGCGCAGTTTTCAGGCCATATAAACATTTCCCCCTCAGTGCAATGGTTGATCTCCACAGCTGTAAAAAAAAACAAAAATAGAGGGAACATTGGTCTTGGTAAGAGCATACCTTGTGCATTGTACATGGTTTGGGTTTCCTATTCTGAGGAAAGTAGTCTTACTACAAAAGCAATGAAGCAAAGGCTCACCTGAGATGGCATGAGTGATGTATCAAGAGAAATTGAGTCAACTGCGATCATTCACTAGATTATATTCACCTTACATGCCTCCAACATAATGGCATGAATATCGATTACTCCTTTCTTCTTTTATTCCCCACTCTGGCCTCTTACCTCATCTCACCCTCCTCCTTTCTCTCCACTGGTCCATTCTCCTCTCCTATCAGATTCCGTCCTCTCCAGTTGTTTACCTTTCCTATCTGCCTGGCTTCACCTATCAGCTCCAGCCCCTTGGTATGAATATTGAATTCTCTAACTTCCGGTAGTCCCCTCCCCCTCTCTTCCCCCATCCCAGTTTCACTCTGCCCCCTCCCCCAGCTGCCTATCACCTCCTTCAAGGTTCCGCCTCCTTTTACTACCCACTGTGCTTTACCCTATTCCTTCTTCACCTTTCCTGCCTATCCCCCCCCACCCCTTTAACTTTCCCCTTTCTGGTTTTTCACCTGGCACCTACCACCTTCTCCTTCCCACCCTCCCCCCCCCCACCTTCTTTTTCGGGCCTCTGCCCCTTCCCTCTTCAGTCCTGCTGAAGGTTCCGGCCCGAAACGTTGACTGATCATTTCCACGGATGCTGCCCGACCTGCTGAGTTCCTCCAGCGTGTTGTGAGAGTTGCTTTGACCCCAGCATCTGCAGAGTATTTTGTGGTTAAGCTTCTAGCTAGGCTCCTTCCCTTTTTTTCTGGCATTTTCCACTTTACTTTCCAGTCCTGAAGAAAGGTCTCAGCCCAAAATGGGAACCAATTTATTTCCACATATGCTGCCTGACCTACTGAGCATTTTGTGTGTGTTGCTTTGGATCTTAAGCATCTGCAGAGTTCCTAGTGTTTATATTCATTAGAGTTTAGAACCAGTACTGGGTATGACTCTAAACTGCAACTGGTGATGAGGCTCTGATTGGGGACTTTCAGAGCTTCAGGGAAAGTGGAGTTACCCCTTAGTCATTCATTGCTCCCAGGGCCGCTCTGACCCGGAACAGTAGCACCTGCAAGGGTTCCTGCTCAGGATACGAGCGAAGGCCAACGGCAGATCTGGCAGGTTCAGTAACTGAACTTATGATGGAGAAGGCGGATGAGCTAGGACCTCAAATGTCAACGGCTATAGTACAGGCGGATGAACATTTGAGAAGAGAAATGGCGACTTCTTTAGTTCGTCCAATAGTAGGCAATAGTGAACCACCATTGCAATTTGCTAAGAAAACCATGGTCAAACTCACAAAATGTATCACACAACAGCAGCGTCAAGAGGATCTTCAAGACAACTCTGAAGATGTTTCGCTCTGTAGGGTTAATTCTGGCCAGCAGGGAATCGCTGACCGTCATCAAGCTACTGCTCATAAAATTAAAGTAACACAAAAGAAAATTATTGCCACTTGGAATGTAAGAACCCTATATCAAGCAGGAAGATTGGACAATATGATAAAGGAAATGGAAAGACTAAAGATTAACATCATGGGAATTAGCAAAGTTCGTTGGATAGGTGCTGGAACATGTCAGATTAGAAATAAAACACTAGTTTATTCTTGTGGAACATCCCAGACTAATAGAGTAGGAATTCTTATGGATGAAAACATGGCAAAAAGTGTTTTAGAACATTGGGCAATATCAGAAAGAATGCTTCTTGTTACGATTCAGAGGACAACCATTTGATTTAGCAATCATACAGGTATATGCACCAACAGATGGAACAAATGAAGATATAGATAAATTCTATGAAGAGCTTGAACAAGCAAAGAATGGATGCAAATCTCAAGATATTGTTATTGTCATGGGAGATCTAAATGCTGAAGTAGGACAAGGTGCTGATGGAAATACCATAGGAAAATTTGGACTAAGGGAAAGAAATGAGAGGTGAGAAATGGGTAGAATGGTGCAAGATGAATAATCAGGTCATTATGAATACCTACTTTAAAAACCATCCAAGACGCCTGGGGACCTGGAAAAGTCCAGGTGATAACATTAGAAATCAAATTGACTTTATTACTATAAACCAAAGATTTAGAAACTCACTGACTCAATGCAAAACTTATCCAGGTGCAGACTGTAATAGTGACCATAACCCAGTAGTATGTCATGTAAAAGTAAAACTTAAAAAACTAAAGAAACAAAAACCTGAATAATCCCTCCACTACTTGCAATTACTTAAAGAAGAAAACTTAAGACAAAAATTTACAATTGAAGTAAGGAACAGATTTCAAAGTCTAGAAATAGAATCTGTTGAAGATGATAGCAATCATGTAGTAATGAAATGTAACTCTCTAAAGGATGCCTTGGTAGAATCAGCAAAGTCAGTGATTCCTAAAAAAGAAAAAAGCACAAAGAATAAATGGATGACAGATGAAATCAAAAATCTAATGGAAGAAAGGAGACGTAAGAAAGCAAATCCTATAGAATACAAGTCTTTAGATAAAAAAGTTAAAAGCTTATGTCAAAAAGCCAAAGAGTGATTAAACCAGGAATGTGAGCAAATAGAAAGAATCCCTATTACTGATCGAAAAAAATTACATCAACAAATCAAGAATATCTCCGGTAAAAAGCTCCTCTGTTCTTCAGGTGGATGTTTGAACGCAAAGGACGGTACCATTATCATGGAAAAAGATGAGATTGTGAACAGCTGGACTGAGTATATTCAGGAATTGTTTGAAGACAATTGAGGCGAAAAACCAGAAATTAAGAACATTGAAGGTCCAAGTATTTTTAAATCTGAAGTTCGTAATGCAATAAATAAGATGAAGAAAGGAAAGGCAGCAGGTCCTGATGAATTAGTAACAGAACAAATTATTGCCTGAAGATTATGGAATTGAAAAACTTACTGATTTAACCAATGAAATTTATGAGACTGGAATAATACCAGGAGAGATGAAAAAATCAGTATTTATCATTCTTCCTAAGAAACCTGGAGCAATAGAATGTGAATTACATAGGACCATAAGCTTAGTGAGTCACATCACCAAGATACTTCTAAGAATTTTGATGACAAGAGCTAAAAGTAAGATACAAGCTGAAACAGGCAAAGAACAATGTGGTTTTGTGAAAGACAAAGGTACAAGAAATGTTAAGGATACTATCAGAAGGAGCTATTCAAGTGCAAAGATTTGTTTGTTTTATCGACTACACAAAAGCATTTGATAAAGTGAAGCACAATAAGTTATTTGATATATTACAGAAAACTCTAGATCTAGATTTGAAAGACCTCCACCTAATCAGAAATCTGTACTGGGAACAAACTGCCGCTGTAAGAATAAATGGAGAAGTGAATCAGTTTACGAAAATCAAGAGAGGCGTTGTACAAGGGTGTGTTTTCTCCACTGATTTATTTAATGTGTACAGTGAAACAATATTACAAAAAATAAGAGACATCTTTGACATCTCAAAGTTGGCGGTGAAAACATCAATAATTTCAGGTATACGGATGACACCGTGTTAATTGCAAGTACGGAGGACGAACTACAAAACTTAATTGATGTAATTGTTGAAGAAAGTGCAAAAATGGGTCTATCAATTGCAAAAAAGACAGAATGTATGGTGATATCCAAAAAGAAGGAGAATCCTATCTGCAGGCTGAGAATAAATGGGGAAGACATAAAACAAGTACAGAACTTTAGCTACTTAGGAAGCTGGGTGACATCAGATGGCAGGTGTGACTTGGACATCAAAAGAAGAATAGGGATGGCAAAAGACACCTTTACAAGAATGAAGAGTATACTGACCAAAACCAAACTAGGCATGACAACCCACCTCAGAGTACTGAAATGTTACGTTTATGTTATATGGCTCAGAATGTTGGACAACATCTAGGAACATGAGGAAATGAATTGAAGCAGCAGAGATGTGGTTTTTGAGGAGGATGCAAAGAAAATCATGGATGAAATGAATATCTAACGAGGATGTCATGAACAGAGCAAACACAAAAAGAGAATAATGTATGAGATCATGAAAAGGCAACGTAACTTCATTGGACATGTGATTAGGAAAGAGGAGTTAGAATGCACGATAATTATGGGAAGGATTGAAGGGAAGGAAGGGGAATAAGGCAAGAGGAAGACAAAGACAAATGATGATGGAGACAGCAGCCAGAGAACTGGAAATGAATACCAATGAATTGATCCACTTGACCCAAAACAGGAGTGTGTGGGCCATGGAAGTCAAAGCTCAAACTGGGCATGGCACATGATGATGATGATGATGATGATAGTTTAGAACAATGAGAAGGGGTCTCATAGAAACCTACAAATTTATAACGAGACTGGATAGACGAGATATATGAAGGAGACTCACAAAGGCAGGGGACTAACATCAGAGAGGAGGTACAGGAATCTGAAGACATACACTCCTGTAGGAGCAGCTTCTTCCCTTCTGCCATTAGGTTTCTGAACGGATCCATAAATACTATCTCACTATATTTGCCCTCCTTTTGCACTACTAATTTAAGTTTTAAAAATAAATTTCTAGCTGTAATTTAGATTTGTATGTATAGCACTGTACTGCTGCTGCAAAACAAATTTCACGATATATGTCAATAATATTAAACCTGAATCTGACTCCTGCACAAGTATATGCTGTTTAACATTGAGACAAGGAAAATTTCTTCTCTAGAGAGGTAAATCTCGGCAAATCTTCACCACTAAGAAGTATCTGAATGTTAAAAACATTCATTGAATAGAATATGGCTCTTAGAGCTTAAGGGATAGTGACACAGTGATAAAGCAATCAACTGTAAACAAATGAAGGGTCAGGTGACCCATTTCTGCTCCTGTTTTTCCATTTATGCCCTTTGCACTGTAGTTTCATTCCCACTGAGAAGTGATTTGAAAAACAAGTGCAGAAACTAAGTCTGAACTAAAAATAAAGTGATGGAAATACGCAGCTAGCCAGGCAGTATCAGTAGAAAGAGAAACAGATAATATTCCTAACCCATGACCTTTCATCAGACAAATAGTAAAGAAAATATATCAACCTGAAACATTAACCATCTCCCTCCTCTCTACAGAACAAACTTGAAACAAATTGTGTTATATAAGGTTTTGGGGTAAAAGCACACCATCAAGCAGGACTCTGTTCAGAGGTTCTGAAGGTGAAGTACAATATAACCAGCAATACGTTTTAACATAGATAATGTTCAGCCGTACAACTCAAACTCAGAGGCTATTCCGCATTTCAACTGGTAAGCTAAGAAAAAGATTTGAAATTGAACTTTTCTATTTAAATTCCCCACTTGCATCTTATCCAAACCATTTTAGATTATGTTAAGTAACCATTTAAAGTTTGCCTTTAAATTGAGATTTCCGATTCCATAATTGGTTAACCATCTGAATAATATCAAATATGCAGGTACCACCAGCAGCTAACCCACGAGATTCGTTGACTTCTTGGAATCCAATCAGTAGAGGGAGGGACTATATTTTCAAAAGTGACCACAATACCTGTTGCTGTTTGCACACCAAAGTACTAAATAAAGGCAGGAATAACCATGGGGGATTTCAATATGCAGGTAGATTAGAAAAAGCAGGTTGGTGCTGGATCCCAACCGAGGGAAATTGTAGAATGTCTACAAGATTTTTTTTACAGAGCAGCTTGTGATTGAACCCACTAGGGGAAAGGCAATTCTGGATTGGATGTTGTGTAATGAATCGGATTTGATCAGGGAG
Source organism: Mobula hypostoma (assembly GCF_963921235.1). Lineage (NCBI taxonomy): Eukaryota > Metazoa > Chordata > Chondrichthyes > Myliobatiformes > Myliobatidae > Mobula > Mobula hypostoma. The sequence continues at coordinate 1,536,469 of NC_086115.1, forward strand.
CTTAAAGTAAAGGAATCCTTGGGAGACAATGATCGTAAAATGATAGAATTCACCCAGCAGCTTAAGGAGAAGCTAAAGTCAGATGTATTAGTATCACAGTGGAGCAAATGGAACTACAGAGGCATGAGAGAAGAGATGCCAAAGTTGTTTGGAAGGGGAAACCAACAGGAATAATGGCAGAACAGTGAAGGCTGGAGTTTGTGGGAGCAATCTGAAAAGTTGCAGAATAGGTGCAAGATGAAGTGTTCTTAAGGGATGATTATTGGGAATTTAGAGGACTGGGAAGCTTTTAAAAACCAACAGAAGGCAATGAAAAAAACCATGAGGAGAGAAAAGATGAAATATGAAGTTAGCCAGTAACATCAGAGGATACCAGAAATTTTTTCAGATAAATGAAGAGCAAAACAGAGAAGAGAGTGGATATTGCACCACTGCTCACTGATATAGTAATGATGTAGAAAATGAGGTGGTAATGGGATCCAAAGAAAAAGCAGATGAACAATAAGTATTTTGCGTCATCCAGTCTTCACTTTGGAAGACAATAGCAGCATGCCAAAAATTTGAAAATGTGTCAGGGAGTGCTGTTGCTTATTACTAGGGAGAAGGAGCTTGGAAGGCTGAAAGGTCTGAAGGAAGATACGTCACCTGGACCAGATGGACTACACTCCAGGGTTCTGAAAAAGGTAGCTGAAGAGATTGTTGAGGCATCTTTCAAAAATTACCAGATTCTGGAATGGATCCAGAGGACTATAAAATTGCAAATGCCACTCCACTCTTGAAGTAGGGAGAAGAATGAAAATTATAGGCCAGTTAGTCTTACTTCAGTGATTGGGAAGATGTTAGAGTCTCTTACAAAGGAGGATACTTCGGGGTACTTGGAGGTGTATTATGAAGTAGGCCAAAGTCAGCATGACTTCCATATAGGGAAATCTTTAGAACTGAGGGAATAACAGGCAGAATAGACAAAGGAGAGTCAGTAGATGTTGCTTACTTGGATGTTCAGAAGGCCTTTGACAAAGAGCCAGACATGAGGCTGCTTAACAAGAGCCCATGGTACTACAAGAAAGATACTAGCGTGTATAGAAGATTGGTTAATCGGTAGGAGGCAAAGAGTCAGAATAAAAGGGGCCTATGCTGGTTGGCTGCTGGTGATAAGTCGTGTTCCACAGAGGTTGGTATTGGGACTGCTTCTTTACACATTACACGTCAACGGTTTGGATGATAGAATTGATACCTTTGTGGCCAAGTTTGCAAACAATACCAAGACAGCTGAAGGGGCAGGTAATGTTGAGGAACAAGGAGTCTGCAGAAGAACTTGGACAGATTGGGAGAATGGACAAAGAAATGGCAGGTATAGTGTAGGGAATTGATGGGCATGTACATTGATAAAAGGAATAAAGGCATAGATTTTTTTTCTAAACTGACAGAAAATTCTAAATTAGAATTGCAAAGAGATCTGGGAGTTCTTGTGCAGGATTTCCTAAAAGTTAACTTCCAGGTTGAAACAGTGGTAAGGAGGCAAATGCAGTGTTAGCATTCATATTGAAAGGACGAGAATACAAAAACAAGGACGTGATGCAAAGGCTTTATAAGGCATTGGTCAGTCCACAATTGGAATACTGTGAGCATGGTAGCATTGTGGTTAGCACAATGCTTTACAGTACCAGTGACCAGGGTTCAATTCCCACTACTGCCTGTAAGGAATTTGTACATTCTCTCTGTGACCGCTTGGGCTTCCTCTGTGCGCTCCGATTTCCTCCAACAGTCCAAAGACGTACCAGTTGACAGGTTAATTGGTCATTGCAAATTGTCCCGTGATTAGACGAGGGTTAAATTGGGACTGCTATGTGGCGTGGCTTGAAGGACCAGAAGGCCTACTCCACGCTGTATGCAAATAAATCAATAAAAAATATAAATAAATTTTGGGCTCATAGCTAAGAAAAGATGTACTGGCATTGTTGAAGGTTCAGAAGACGTTCACAAGAATGATTCCAAGAATGAAAGGAGCTTTTGATGATCTGTACTTGCTGGAGTTTAGATGAATGAGAGGGGAATCTCACTGAAACCTATCGAATATTGAAAGGCCTAGACAGAGTGGATGTGGAAAAGACGTTTCCTACAGGGAACAAGTCTAAGACCAAGAAGGCAAAGCCTCAGAGTAGAGGGACATCCACTTAAAACAAAGATGAGAAGGAATTTCTTTAGCCAGAGAAGGGTGAATTTGTGGAATTCATTGCCACAGACGCTATGGAGGCCAAGTTATTGAGTCTATTTAAAGCAGAGGTTGATGGGTTCTTGGTTAGTCAGGGCATCAATAGTTACAGGGAGATGGCAGGAGAATGGGGCTGACTAATATTAACCCACATAAAAAATGCTGGTGAACGCAGCAGGCTAGGCAGCATCTACAGGAAGAGGTACAGTCGACGTTTCGGGCCGAGACCCTTCGTCAGATGCTGCCTGGCCTGCTGTGTTCACCGGCATTTTTTGTGTGTGTTGCTTGAATTTCCAGCATCTGCAGATTTCCTCGTGTTTGCCTGACTAATATCAAACCAGCCGTGATGGAATGGCGGAGCAAACTCTATGGACTGAGGAGCCTAATTTTGCTCCTACGTCCTATAGTCTGATAATCAAGTCAGCAAAATGAACTCAAGGCCTAAGGCGACAAACTGATCGCAATAATAATCTCCTTTTGAAAGCTTTTGACTCCTATGAAGAATTTATTCATATCAATTTAGAAGTAAATCAAAGACGACAAAAGTTGATATTTGTATTTTTTTTAATTGAGATACAGCACAGAATAGGTTCTTATGGCTCTTTGAGCTGCACCACCCAGTAATGCCCGATTTAATCCTAGCCTAATCATGGAACAATTTACAATGACCAATTAACCTACCAACCTGTATTTATTTACTGACATAAAGTGCAGAATAGGCCCTTCCAGCCCTTGAGACACACTACCCAGCAATCCCCAGATTCAATCCTAGCCTAATCGCAGGACAATTTACAATGACTAAGTAACCTGGACCATGGGAGGAAACTGGAGCACCTGGAAAAAACTGACACAGTCACAGGGAGAACGTACAAACTCCTTGCAGTCAGCGGTGGGATTTGAACCCGGGTAGCTGGAACTAGAAAGCATTGTGCTAACCACTACGCTACCGTGCCACTTTCCACTATGCTACTGTGCGATCCTGCAGCTGTTTCAAACATTTAATACTACACTGTGTAATTTTAATGAAAATGGAAATCTAAATGGCTGTGTATCATTTATTAAAATTGATTCCCAAATCATCTTGAAATAGTAACATCATAATTTGTGGAAAACAGGAAATGGAAATTTTAATATTAGTGAATTTAAGTTAGATATGAAAAGCAGAAATTTCGCAATGGCACACAAAATGTATCCCAAGAGAAGAAATTTGTAGAATGCTTACAGGATGACTTTTTAGAGCAGTTTGTGGTAGAGCCCACTAGGGGATCAGCTATTCTGGGTGTTGTGCAATGGATTAGAAAGCTTAAGATTAAGGAATTCTCAAGGGCCAGGGATCATAATTTGATTAAATTCACTCTGCAATTTGAGAAGGAGAAGCTGAAGTCAGATATATCAGTATTATAGTGGAGTAACGGGAATTACAGAGACATGAGAGGGGAGCTGGCCAAAACTGATTGGAAGGAAACAATTGCAGGGATGACAGCAGATCAGCAATGGCTGGAGTTTCTAAAAGCATTTTGGAAAGCACAGAACAGATAATTCCAAGGAAGCAGTATTCTAAAGGCAGGATGATGTAACCACGGCAGACAAAAGAAATCAAAGCCAACATGAAACCCAAAGAGAGGGCATACAATAGAGCAAAAATTAATGGGAAGTTAAAGGATTGGGAAGCTTTTAAAAACCAAAAGGCAACTGAAAAAGTCATAAAGAAGGAAAAAATGGAATATGAAGTTAAGCTATTAAAGAGGACACCAAAAGTTTATTCAGATACAGAAAGTGCAAGCGAGGCAAGAGTAGATATCAGACCACTGGAAAATTCTACTGGAAAGGTAGTAATAAGAGACAAGGAAATAGTGGACGAACCGAATAAATATTTTGCATCAGTCCTCACTGTGGAAAACAATAGCAGTATGGTGGAAGTTCCAAGTGTCAGGAGTCATGAAGTGTGTGAAGACACCATTTCTAGAGATGAGGTTCTTGTGAAACTGAAAGGTCTGAATGCTGATAAGTCACCCGGACCAGATGATGCACACCCCAGGGTTCTGAAGAGATTCTGGAGGCTTTAATAATGATCCTTCAAGAATCAATAGATTCCAACATGGTTCCAGACGACTGAAAAATTGCAAATATCACTCCACTCTTTAAGAAGGGAGAGAGAATAAAGGAAATTATAGGCCAGGAGGAACTCAGGTCAGGCAGCATCTCTGGAAAAGAGTAAACAGTTGCCGTTTTGGGCTAAGACCCTTCTTCAGGACTGAGGGGCAAGGGTGGAGATGCCTGAATTAAAAGGTGAGGGAAGAGGAAAGAGGCTAGCTGAAAGGGGATAGGCGAAACATCAAAGGAGACCTGGGGGGAAGAAATAGGCAGGTGGGAAGTAAACTATCAGAGTGGGGAACTGGGGGGGGGGGTCAGGATGGTGGGAGAAAAGTATTGCTCAACAAAAGGAGAAATTGGTATTCATGCCATCAGGTCGGAGGATACCCAGAAGTAATATAAGGTGATGCTCCTCCACCCTGAGGGTGGCATCATCTTCAAACTTGAGAGGCCATGGATTAACACGGGAATGGGAATCAAAATTAAAATGCTTGGCCACCGGGAAGTCCCACTTGGAGTGGATGATGCGGAGGTACTGAGTTAAACTGTGCCCCTATTTATGATGGGTCTCACCAAAGTAGAAGAGGACACATCGGGAGCACTGGATACAATAGATAACCCCAGCAGATTAGCAGATTAAAATTAAAATTTATCCAGGAGTTAAGTTTACATGACTACAATAATGATTTTTTTGGTGGAAATTGCAGGGGATTAATGAATATTCAAGAATGCACACACATTATGGAAAATGTTTTTGAAGAAAGAAAGACTTATTAATAAATTACTGTGCATTGCCTCTGCCAAAGAGTGGAAGGGCAAATGACCTACTCAAATAGAAGGAGCATTTAAGAGCCCTAAAAAGCAATGAGGAGTTAAAGCAGAGAAAACAGCACAAGAATGGAAGGAAACATTGAGATAAGAGTTAAAATACAGGGCCTTATTCAGATTTAATGCATATAAAAACTGACAAATAAATTATAGAGCAATTATATAATGGGTCACAAGAAGTGATAGGACGGGATTTCAATGCCAATCCTTGGGCAATCACAATCTGGTCATGAACAACAGTACAGCACTGGAACAGGCCCTTTGGTCCACAATATTGTGCTGAACCAATGAAATAGGTAATTAAATAGTCAACTAAATTAATCCCTAAACAACAGGAATTCTGCAGATGCTGGAAATTCAAGCAACACACATCAAAGTTGCTGGTGAACGCAGCAGGCCAGGCAGCATCTCTAGGAAGAGGTACAGTCGACGTTTCAGGCCGAGATCCTTCGTCAGGACTAACTGAAGGAAGAGTTACATTTCATTATAGCACGTTTAGCCCAATTATGTTTTGATTTACTGTGCAAAATGGTTCCAACAACTATGCAGCATGTAACTGGGACACTTCCAGGAAGTCAGCTGTACAATTGCTAGTTTCATACCTGAGTGGCACACAGGAAAATCTAGAACAAGAACGTCAAGAGCAGCATTTTTTGAAAGCTATTCTTTGTTAAATTAGTGCCACCAAATGTCTCCCCCTTAAAGGCTATTAGGTAATATGATAGCATCCTGAAACTACATGACCGTAAAGCAGAACAAGTTACAAACCCAAAACACAGAATTTCACACAGAAAGTATGTATTCAATTTCCAATTTAGGTGAAAGATCATAACAGAATGCACCGTAGCCAATTTTCATTGCCCTGGATTTGTACATTCAGTCTATACAGGTATCCACTGTAGTGAGCCAGCTTATATTGTTCATTTCTTGGTGCAAGACTTAGTTTTTGTAATGTTTCAAAGTTTTCAATTTTAAATTCTAAATGTTAAGCTGTTGCATGATTTGCTAAGTATCATGCCTTTAAAGGTGACAATGAGTCAGATTACAGTTTAAACTTTTCTTAATCATCACAATGAACTAGAAATCATCACAGTAAAGAACTAGACATTTTGTATATCGAATAGTGAATGATTATGCAGTTTAATAAGAAATGACACTGGAAAATTGCAAAGATCTTTCAGGCTGAATAATGCTCTCAAAGCTTTAGTATATCTGTAATGATACGGCATTAGAATGTGTTTACCTACATAAAAAGCATTATTTCAATAACCAAAGCTTACTGGATAATAAATTAGATATAGAAATGGAATCATTTGAAATACATCATATTCTTCCAATAAGGGGCTAAACAATAAACATTTGCTTCACTTGTCAAATTTTGCGACAATGCAATTGTTACACACAGAACTCAACAAACCAATATATCTCAACCAACTTCCCTTGCTGTAAGTGACAATGCTCCCAAACAGATTTTTAAAACTAAATAAAAATTTCCTTGTTTCAAATGGCTAACAAAGATGTGAGGGAAAGATTCAAAAGAGGGAAAACAAAAAAAATAAATCTTGCAGACTCCTGAAGCATACTTCAATGCAAGCTCCTCAATGAATAGGGACAGAGATCTTTCACAGCACACATAATCACTAAATTCACCCTTCACTGAATAGATAATATTCTGGGATTCACAGGGGAAACATCCAATTAAAACTTTAGATTTTAAGTGTTGCTGATTTACATTGACAAACGTTAAATTTGTTTTCTTGTACTGGTCTCCAGAGTGTTTATGCATTATAATAGAAACATATTATAGTGCAATTGCATGCATTTATAAGAATGAGAGATGACCCCATTGAAACCTATCAAATGTTGAAAGGCCTTGACAGAGTGGATATGGAGAGGATGTTTTCTATGGTGGGAGAATCCAAGACCAGAGGACACAGCCTCAGAAAAGAGTGGCACTCTTTTAGAACAGAGATGAGGAGGAATTTCTTTAGCCAGAGTGGTGAATCTGTGGAATTCATTGCCACAGGTAGCTCTACAGGCCAAGTCAATTGGTATATTTAAGGCAAAGGTTGATAGATTCTTGATTAGTCAGGGCATGAAGGGCCATGGGGAGAAGGCAGGAGATTGTGACTGAGAGGAAAAGTGGATCAACCGTGACAGAAATGGGCAAAATGGCCGAATTCTGCTCCTATATCTTATTGTCTATTATCAATAAGACCACAGCATCACTATCTGAGGAACACCAGAAGCCACTTGCACTGCTTTGAATCCAGAAAGAGAGCTATCAATGCAACCATCTGCACCACATAGAATCCTGACAACAGAGCCTCAAATAATTGGTGAAATTAGCCTCTGCAATCCTACATCAGTTAAGTCTGGCCAAGAGCAGTCATACCATTCCAAATTTAAAACTTAAAAAGAAAAAGGTAGGTTTGATTACTTGACGCATTTTTATTTTTTAGCTCGTGCTGTAATTACTTTGTTTTTTAAGAAAATACTTAAGGCAATTTTAAGAGTTTTCATTGCCAAAGTTCCTCTACACCTCATTGCCCAACTCCACATTGGGTGCACTTGAACAAATGGAATCGAGCATTCATACAAAGTTAGTGTAAGGATGTGGGGGGTGGGGGGGGGCAATATGAAGAGTTTAGATAATAGTCCAAAACAAATGCAATTCAGCTCAGTACCTTTCAGAATTCAATGAAATAATGCACTACAGTCCAGGCTTCTGTGGAATATACAAAACCAGTTAATCTTAGGAAGAATTCAACAAGTTGTTAGGAACTGAACAGTATGTTTTGAAAACCGCCAGGATTTTGTGTGTTAAACTATTTCATTATGGAGAAAATTAGAGTAATGAAAATAATTATTGAACCCTTACCTATAGTTTCAGGCAGATCAAGCAGCTCATTATGTTGTAAATCAAGATTTGTGATTTGCGTGCATTTGCCAATCTCCGTTGGCAGGTGTTCAAGCTGATTGTGAGCCACGTCCAGTGTTATGAGGTTACATAGTTCACCTGCCAAAGAGAAAAATAGATAGTCAAATACCTTACATCGATAAATCGAGACTGTTTATCTTCTTTGAAACAGATCCATCAAGATAGAAAAATACTCAGGACTTGGTCCTCAGTTTGACTACTGCCAAGGGGATCTTGAAAACATCTTTGGTGCTTTGTTCTACTAAAATCTCTTGCTGTAATAAGAGTACTGTATGCATTCTTTGAGAAAATAACAGGCAGGATAGACAAAGGATTGTCAGTGGTATTGTGTGGATATCGGTATGGCAGTAGAGGCAAATACGTTAGAGGCTTTTAAGAGACATTTGGATAGGCACATGGATGTCAGGAAGATGGAGGGTTATGGACATTGTGTAGGTAGGAGAAATTAGTATTTGGGTGTTTTTGATCTGCTTTTTAGGTGGTTCAGCACAACATTGCAGGTCAGTGTGATTGCAACCTTTCTTTCCTTGAGTTCTACTCAAATGGACTCAATATCTGAACCCTCCATTATGCCTCCTTTGAGTGCAACTGTGATATTGTCCCTGATCAGTAGTGCAACTCCGGCCCATTCTCCACCCTCCCCCCCCACCCCCCCCCCGCCACCAACCTCCTTCCTAATCTTTTCTAAAAATACGAAAACATGGTGCATTAATCACCCATTCCTGCCACTCAACCAAGTTGCAGTAATGGGTACAACATCGTAGTTCCATGTACTGTTCAATGCTCTAAGTTAATTACCCTTTCCCATAATACTCCTAGCATTAAAATATACACACTTCAAACTGTCCGACCCATCATACCTGTTATTTCGATTTTGCCTTTCAATTCTTTCCCTGACATCTACCTTCTGGTCCGATCCTTGTCTTATTGACCTAGTACTCTGGTTCCCAGTCCCCCACAAAACTAGTTTAAACCCTCCTGAGTAGCATCAACAAACCTCCCAGCCAGGAAATTTGTTCCCCTCAGTGATGGATACAGATTAAGGTATGCGATCAAAGGCACTGCTGAAGTGATAACTTGGTAACTAAAATCCAACATTTTATTTTAATAGGTAAGCCCAGAAAAATTCATGGCCCCTCACAAGACACTTTTCCTTCCCTGGCCTTAATCCAGCAACTCTACCAAATTGCAGTCCAAATTTATCATTCTAAATTAAGAAATTACCAATCTTGAAAAATTCAAGATTTAATTACAAATGTTTCTATTCTAAAAACTTGCACCCTTTCAAACCTGCGTCAGTGGTTTTACCGCCCAAGTTAAAACATACAAGTCGAGAAATGACAATACAGATGCAATATTGTTTATATTTTGATGACATTTCAAACTTTTGGTTCCAAACTAGTTGAGACGGAAGGCACATTGTAGATTCACCACAATTCTGCCTGTTATAAAGAAATAAAAATAAGCATTAAGGCTAGCAATTAAGGCAAGATCAAATGAAGACCAAAAAATAAGATTTGCAACAAGATGATCTAAAGGTAACATAACTTACTTAAACGATAGGATGTGCCACTGGAAGAAGTTTTCAACAGAAAACAATACTTTTTTTTTTATTCTTAGAGAGTGCAGCATAGAATAAGCAGAACTAAAAGGTCAAGAGAAAATGGACTGTGCATCCAAGGATAGTTCCTGATGTAGAGATCCTTTTTAGTATCTGTATAGCAAATACACCTATAATCAAACTTTATTGTCTACAGCTCCATCTTCAGTACTATAACTCCAAGCAAACTCATCTCCAAACTCATGCTTTGGGACTCAACACTTCCTTTTGCAACAAATACTTGACTTCCTGACCAACAGACAACAATCAGTAAGGATAGGCAGCAACATCTCCACCGTGATTATCTGCAACACTAGCATACAGCAAGGCTGTGCTCCAACATTCAGCTCTCCCAAGATCAGCAAAACAAAAGAGCTGGTCATCAACTTCAGGCCACTGTTTACAACAACAGTGCTAAGGTCAAGAGGTCTGAAAGCTTCAAGCTCCAACAGTAAACATCACCAAAAGCTTGTTCTGATCCGATCGCGTAGACAGCATGGCCAAGAAAACTCACTAGCACCTTTATTTCCTAAGAGAAACCAATAGAGCTTTGACCAGCGACAAATCTGGACAGCAGAAGTTTGAGAGGAGGGGAGTTGACTCAGGTCCACTGCCCAAGTAGAAAAAGGCAGCAGCAGGTCACAGCAGTGTAATAGAGCTTTGACCAGCGACCAATCTGTATTTGGGATCGACTGGCAATTGAAGTAAGTCAGGGGCAAGTGCACCAGCCATAGTTGGAGTGGACAGTGTCAGAGTGGTGATCTTGAGGCTTTAGCTCTTCGAGGCTTCAGTCACAGAAGGCTAAGAAAAGAAGAGCAAAGCTTGAGGTTGTTTCTCCCCCCACACCCCCCTTCACTTCTTTATATCTGCTCAGCTAGAACAGTAGACAGACCAGGTAGGATAGTTGAATGTGGGTAGGCAGGGAGGCCTCCAGCATCCTTGATGATTACAACTGGGGAAAAGTGCATCCAGCAGCAGTTTCTAACAATCCATATTAAGTAGTTGGAGTTGGAACTGGTTGAACTCCAGATTACTCAAGAGGCTGAAGCAGAGGTAAGTAGGGCATATAAAAGAGGTAATTACACCCAAGATGCAGGACACAGGAAACTGGGTGACAGTAGGGAAGGGGAAGCCGGTTAAGGAGCCAGTGCAGAGTACCCCTGTGGCCATCCCCTTCAACAACAGCACTTTGGATACTGTTGGGGGGTGTTGACATCAGTGGTGGGGAAGATGCTGAAGTCAATTACAAAGGATGAAATAGCAGCACATTTGGACAGCAGTAACAGGATCGGTCCGAGTCAGCATGGATTTACGAAGGGGAAATCATGCTTGACTAATCTTCTGGAATTTTTTGAAGATGTAACTATGAAAATGGACAGGGAATGTAGTGTAACTGGACTTTCAGAAAGCCTTTGATAAGGTCCCACATAGGAGATTAGTGGGAAAAATTAGAGCACATGGTATTGGGGGTAGGGTACTGACATGGATCGTAGATTGGTTGGCAGACAGGAAACAGAGTCGGGATTAACGGGTCCCTTTCAGAATGGCGGGCGGTGACCAGTGGGATACCGCAAGGCTCGGTGCTGGGACCGCAGCTATTTACAATATACATTAATGATTTAGATGAAAGGATTAAAAGTAACATTAGCAAATTTGCAGATGACAACAAAGCTGGGTGGCAGTGTGAAATGTGCAGAGGATGTTGAGATAATGCAGGATGACTTGGACAGGTTGGGTGAGTGGGCAGATGCATGGCAGATGTGAGGTCATCCACTTTGGTGGCAAGAACAGGAAGGCAGATTACTATTTGAATGTTGTCAAGTTAGGAAAAGGGGAAGTACAACGAGATCTAGGTGTCCTTGTTCATCAGTCACTGAAAGTAAGCATGCAGGTACAGCAAGCAGTGAAGAAAGCTAATGGCATGTTGGCCTTCATAACAAGGGGAGTTGAGTATAGGAGCAAAGGGGTCCTTCTGCAGTTGTATAGGGCCCTGGTGAGACCACACCTAGAGTATTGTGTACAGTTTTGGTCTCCAAATTTGAGGAAGGACATTCTTGCTATTAAGGGAGTGCAGTGGAGGTTCATGTGGTTAATTCCTGGGATGGCGGGACTATCATATTTTGAAAGATTGGAGCGACTGGGCTTGTATACACTGGAATTTAGAAGGATGAGGGGGGATCTGATTGAAACATAAGATTATTAAGGGATTGGACACGCTAGAGGCAAGAAACATGTTCCTGATGTTGGGGGAGTCCAGAACCAGAGGCCACAATTTGAGAATAAGGGGTAGGCCATTTAGAACGGAGTTGAGGAAAAACTTTTTCACCCAGAGAGTTGTGGATCTGTGGAATGCTCTGCCTCAGAAGGCAGTGGAGGCCAATTCTCTGGATGCTTTCAAGAAAGAGTTAGATAGAGCTCTTAATGATAGCAGAGTCACGGGATATGGGGAGAAGGCAGGAACGGGGTACTGATGGTGGATGATCAGCTATGATCACAGTGAATGGCGGTGCTGGCTTGAAGGGCTGAATGGCCTACTCCTGCACCTATTGTCTATTGTGTAACAGGAAAGTCACAGTGGTTGGATCTCTAGAACGGAGTCTGGCTCTATGACTCAGAAGGGAAGTAGGGGTGGGTGGGGGGAGAGAAGAGAAGAGGCACACTGTAGTGATAAGGGAGTCCTTAGTTAGGGGAACAAACAGAAGGCTCTGTGGGCAAGAACGAGATTCCCAGGTGGTGGTACGTTGCCTCCCAGGTGCCAGGGTCTGGGACATCTCTGTATTAAGTGTGAGGGTGAACAGCCAGAGGTCATGGTCCATGTAGGTATGAATAACATGGGTAGGACGAGTGATGAAGTTCAGCATAGGATGAGGTTCAGGGAGTTAGGTGCTAAGTTTAAGAGCAGGACCTCCAGTGTTGTGATCTCAGGATTGCTACCCATGCCACATGCTAGTGAGGCCAGAAATAGAAAGATTATACAGCTTAACACATGGCTAAGAGGTTGGTGTAGCAGGGAAAGCACAAGATTTTGGATAATTGGGCTCTCTCCTAGGGAAAGTGGGACCTGTAAAGAAAGGACGGTTTGCACCTGAAACGGAGGGGGACTAATATCCGTGCAGGAAGGTTTGTTAATGCTGAACAGTGGGGTTTAAACTACAGTTGCAAAGGGATGGGAACCAAAAGTGCCAGAAAAGATAGTGGAGAGACTGGGGAGGCAGATGTTGGTAAGACCTTAGACTAAGTTAGTAATCAAAGGTTAAGCATGGAATGACTAGTTTCCTGAGCTGTGTATATTTTAATGCAAGTATCGTATGAAAGGTGGATGAGCTCAGGGCATGGATTTACGATGTTGTAGCCATTAGTGAGATTTGGTTGCAGGAAGCTCAATATTCCAGGGTCCGTTGTTTCAGACGTGACAGAGTGGGAGGTACCAAAGCAGGAAGGCTAGGATTACTAGTCAGAGAAAATGTCATGGCAGTGCTCCATCAGGACAGATTGGAGAACTCATCAGTGAGGTGTTATGGGTGGTACTGAGAAATAAGTAAGGTACGACCATGTTAATAGGTCTATATTACAGACCACCCAAAAGCCTGTCGGATTTAGAGGAACAAATTTGTAAAGAGATTACAAGAAACATAAGGTTGTTATAACAACACATACAAAATGCTGGAGGAACTCAGCAGCGTCTCGACACGATACGTCAACTGTATATTTATCCATAGATGCTGCCTGGCCTGCTGAATTCCACCAGCATTTTGTGTGTGTTGCTTGGATTTCCAACATCTGTCGATTTTTTCTTGTTTGAGGTTATTATAGTAGTTAGTTATAACTTTCCACGTATTGACTATCGATCCCATACTGTAAAAGGACTAGATGGGATAGAGTTTGTTAACTGAGTTCAGGAAAGTTTCCCTCATCAGTACGTAGAAGTCCCAAGGAAACAGCATGCGATACTGGATCTACTATTAAGGAATGAGACAGGGCAGATGACAGAAGTTTGTTTATGGGAACACTTTGCATCCAGTGGCCACAATGCCATTACCTTCAAAGTAAATATTCAAAGAGATAGGTCTGGTCCAAGGACTGAAATTCTAAGTTGGAGAAATAAGGTGTGTGAGTTGTTCCTCACACACCTTATATTCCGTCTGGGTAGCCTCCAACCTGATGGCATGAACATCGACTTCTCTAACTTCCGCTAATGCCCCACCTCCCCCTTGTACCCCATCTGTTACCTATTTTTATGCACACATTCTTTCTCTTACTCTCCTTTTTCTCCCTCTGTCCCTCTGAATATACCCCTTGCCCATCCTCTGGGTCCCCCCCTCCCCCGCCCTTGTCTTTCTTCCCAGACCTCCTGTCCCATGATCCTCTCGTATCCCCTTTTGCCTATCACCTGTCCAGCTCTTGGCTCTATCCCTCCCCCTCCTGTCTTCTCCTGCCATTTTGGATCTCCCCCTCCCCCTTTCAAATCCCTTACTCTCTCTTCCTTCAGTTAGTCCTGACGAAGGGTCTCGGCCTGAAACGTCGACTGCACCTCTTCCTACAGATTACAGAGGTGGTGTTTGCAACACTGACATAAATCAGGGTAGATAAATCCCCAGGGCCTCACAAAGTGTTCCCTCGGACCCTATGGGAGGCAAGTGCAAAAATTGCCAGAGCCCTAGCAGAAATACTCAAAACATCCTCAATGACAGAAGTACCAGACGATTAGAAGATAGCCAATGCTGTTCCACTGTTTAAAAAAGGCTCTGAACAGAAACTAGGAAATTATAGGCCAGTGAGTCTGACATCAATTGTGGAAATGTTATTAGAAGGTATTCTAAAGGACTGGATATACAAGTATTTGGATAGACATGGACTGAGAAAGGATAGTCAGCATGGCTTTGTACATGGTAGGTCATGTCTAACCAATCTTATAGTTTTTCTGATGAAGTTACCAGGAAAGTGGATGAAGGCAAGGCAGCAGATGTTGTCTACATCAGCAGTCCCCAATCTTTTTTGCACCGTGGACCGGTTTAATGAGAATGAGAGAGAGAAAGAAAGAGGGAAAGAAAGAAAGAGAGAGGGAGAGAGGGAGAGAGGGAGAGAGGGAGAGAGGGAGAGAGGGAGAGAGGGAGAGAGGGAGAGAGGGAGAGAGGGAGAGAGGGAGAGAGGGAGAGAGGGAGAGAGGGAGAGAGGGAGAGAGGGAGAGAGGGAGAGAGGGAGAGAGGGAGAGAGGGAGAGAGGGAGAGAGGGAGAGAGGGAGAGAGGGAGAGAGGGAGAGAGGGAGAGAGGGAGAGAGGGAGAGAGGGAGAGAGGGAGAGAGGGAGAGAGGGAGAGAGGGAGAGAGGGAGAGAGGGAGAGAGGGAGAGAGGGAGAGAGGGAGAGAGGGAGAGAGGGAGAGAGGGAGAGAGGGAGAGAGGGAGAGAGGGAGAGAGGGAGAGAGGGAGAGAGGGAGAGAGGGAGAGAGGGAGAGAGGGAGAGAGGGAGAGAGGGAGAGAGGGAGAGAGGGAGAGAGGGAGAGAGGGAGAGAGGGAGAGAGGGAGAGAGGGAGAGAGGGAGAGAGGGAGAGAGGGAGAGAGGGAGAGAGGGAGAGAGGGAGAGAGGGAGAGAGGGAGAGAGGGAGAGAGGGAGAGAGGGAGAGAGGGAGAGAGGGAGAGAGGGAGAGAGAGAGGAGAGAGGAGAGAGGAGAGAGGAGAGAGGAGAGAGGAGAGAAAGAAAGAATCAGATGAGGCCAGGGCCGCACGACTCCAGGATCAAAGAGTCAAGACAAAAAAAGATGAGAGAAGAGGAGACAGAGGAGAGGCATGCACGTCTCCAGAATGACACTGAGAGACACAAGGGTGGCAGATAAACCAGAAATAATGCCATCAAAAGTGTCCTTCGTTAAATGAGCAGCTATATTTCCTTTGCTACGCATTGTTCTTCTTTAATAAACTGTTTTCTACTTCAGTTTCCAAAGCAAAGCGATACCAATAGCATTCAGGAAAATTTAATGTTCATTCTGCTCATATCAGACTGCACTACCCTTCTCTCAAAGGGTGCCCCAACAGCTCACCCCGTTGTCTAGTTGCTCTTAAACGCCTCAAGTACCTGCCTCTACCACCATACCAGGCAGCGCATTCCAACATCCACCACTGATTAAATAACTTACCCCTCACATCCCCTTTGAACTTACCTCCTCTCAACTTCAATGCATGCCTTCTGGTATTAGACATTTCTACTCTACAATACAGAAACACTATCTATTCTATCTATGCCTCTCAATCTTATAAACCTCCATTAGATCTCTCCCGAGCCTCTGCTACTCCAGAGAAAACAACTCTAGTTTATCCAGCTTCTCAAGATAGCACAGGCCCTCAAAAGCAGGCATCATCCTGGTAAACCACTTTTGCACCCTCTCCATTTAGATAATAGTCCACACTATTGTTCCTTTACCAAAGTGCATTATCATACATTTCCCAACACTGCATTCATCTGCTACTTTTTTGCCCAGTCTTCCAATTTGTCTAAGTCCTGCTGCAAGCGCATTGCTTCCATCCACCTATCTTCGTATCATCCACAAACTTTGTCACAAAACCATCAATTCCACTACTTAAATCATTGACAAACAATGTGAAAAGTAGAGGTCCCAATACTGACCCGAGGAACACCCGTTACTGGCAGCCAACCGGAAAAGGCTCCCTTTATTCCCATTCTTTGTCTCCTGCTTATCAGTTATTCCTCTATCTGTGCCATTATCTTTCCTGTAACACCACACGATTTTATCTTATTAAGCAGCCTTGTGTGGCACCTTACCAAATGCCTCTGAAATGTTCTTCATCCACTGAGAACTCCAAGAAACTCAATCTCGTAAATTTTGAAGTTCAGCAGTTAAACTGTATAATAAGCATGCTGCTGGTTAATTTAACTGTTTTGGTCACTACACAATCAGTCAGAATAAAACCTATTATCACAAACATAGCTTGAAATTTATTGTTTTGTGGAAGCAGTACCGTGCAAGACAAAATAAGTTATAATATAAACATAGATCAAAGACGAGGTAGTGTCCGTGGACTGTTCAAAAATCTGATTGTTGAGCAGAAAAAGCTATTTTTAAAACATTGTGTGTGTATATTCAGACTTCCGTACCACCTAGTAATACAAAATGTTACTGATAGTAACACAAAGACGCTATGTCCCAGATGGTGAACGTCTTCAATAACCGATGCCAACTTCTTGAGGCACCACCCGTTCTTGTTGGTGGGGGAGGGTTGTATGTACGATAGAGCTGGCAGCGTCTACAATCCTCTGCAGCCTCTTGCAATCCTGTGCATTGGAGACTCTGTATCAGGCTGTGACGTAACTAGTTAGAATGCTCTCTGATGTGCAGTTGTGCAAGTTTCAAATTTGAAAGCCTTTGGTGACATTCCAAATCACCTAACAAAAGAGCCACTGATAGCATCAACATGTTGGGCCCAGGAGAGATTCTTTGAGCACAGAAACTTGAAGCTACTTACCCTTTTCACTCCTAAGCCCTCAATGTGGACCAGTGAGTGTTCTTCCAGTGTGACTTGATTATTAAGTCCACTACCAATTCCTGAGTCTTGCTGACACTGAGTGTGATGTTGTTACCATGACACCTCTCAACCAGCCAATCTACCTCATTCCTGTTCATTGTATTAGCAGTCACAGGCTCAACTTAAAACTACTTCTGCAGTCCTCAAACAGTTAAGTAATTAATACAAAGGCAGCTCCACTTTTTGGATCATGTCACCCAACTACCACCAGTCAAGATAGTGCCTGCGTACAATGCTCCCTTGTTCGACATTTTCTGGATAGACCACAAAACTATTTATTTCATTTCTTTTGTCTTTTACATCTGTTTATCGTCTTGAATATGTTTCTGGAGCTGTTGGAGCCTGTGATTTGCAGTTTGGGTGATCCAGCGCTTTGCTGTGTCCAAGAGGAATCTGGGAGGCAGCAAGCACAGGCCTCACGGCGAGGAGGCAGTGAGCCGATGTTCAACTCCATCGTGCCAATTAAAGTGATGAGGGAGTTTGAAACATCGAGGCAAATGCGGAAGGTGAGCGTTGGCTGCCTGTCATTGTATCGCTGGTGGGATCGCTCTGGTGCCAGAGAGCGAAGCCTGTGTGACCTGCCACTGTGCCCAGAGGATGTTACCAAGGCTTGCTGTGTTTTGGATATGGATATTGACATGGTTTTGAACAATGGGACTATGAACTTTTTTTTGCGGTCTTTATAATTTTTTATATTCTGTGTTTTTCACCTGATCTTTCTTGTTTCGTTTTTGTTTTATATGGTGGAAGGGGATCTGAGGTTGTTCATTTTTCGTGCAGGGGGTGGGGAGATTTGGGGGTTGATGATCATGTTGCCATTCTTCTTTTTCTTGGTTTTGTGGCTATCTGGAGAAGAATAATTTAGGAGTTGAATAGTTTGGTAATAAATGTACTTTAGAATCTTTATTATTATGGGCAGCAAACGTATTAAATTGCTAACACTTTGTGTTTAGCTGTGGTTCCTCTACCTCTAACATCAGTATAGCAACACCAAAAGATTAATGAACAAATAAATAGTTTGTATTTATTTGAATGAAGAAAATGGGAAACATGGAATATCAATGCAATTTCCACAAATTTCATTCGAAATTGTAATCTTCCATCAAGCTTCATACATGCAGTAATTGTGTCTCAAGCTCAAAATAACTTCATGTAATGTTTAACATCACTTTATGTGCCTAGCAGAATGAATGCACCAGTACATCATATGCAGTACTTCATCTGACAAAAATGCTCCAGTATGAAAATAGTCCTCTATTCTCAAAAGCACAGAACACCCGTGCTAATCTGTTAACAATACAAACCATGTTTCTTGATGAGGGATCTCAGCCCAAAACTTTCCTTTCCATAGATGCTGCATGACCTGCTGAGTTCATCCAGCACTTTTGTGTTGCACATTGAAAGACTGGAAGGTTTTGAACAAGATGAATAAGCATCAACCAGTAAAATGTGTGCAAAGATTTAAAGTTTATTAAACATAAAATTGTATACCACGTCCACTTGCTGTTCATACTGAAACCTGCACCTAATGCACCCCCAAATAAATGCAGATATGACTCAATGTTCTACAAGCATTAATACATACATTAAATTGCTTATCATGCCAGTTTTAGGTTGCATTGTTTCTTATTTCGACCGCAGTAGTGAAATAACCCGATAGGCGCAGTAACCTATCCAGGTGAGTGATTGAATGGGCAATTTTTTAGGCCACCTTTTCTAGGCCCTTCCCCAACTGGGGTGAGCAGTGCGGTCCCTAAATAGGGCTGCTCAGTCACACAGGGGTCTGCCGAAAACAGCTGCCGCTCAGTCTCATCTGCTAGCAACCAAATACCCGGTGCCGCTGCCGTGCAGGGTTCTGACTAGGAGTTCCCAGTCCATTCGTACCTGCTCCCGTTGCCAGGCGCCCCATCGCCGTCAGACTTCAAACATGTGTAAGGTCCAGGTATTGTTCACTGCGGTCAGAGGTGGAGACCTGCGCAAGGAAGATTTTAAAGTGCCACAGGGGGTGCGCCATCCCCAGTAGCACCATCTTCACCATGATGAGGTAAATCCCGGTAGCAAGGGTGGTCCCAGGACAACTGGTCCCACATCTTGGCTGCAGGAGGCTGCCGGGTCCTTGGTCTGTTACAATACAAACATGTAAAACTCAAGCAGCAATCGGGTTTTGAAATTACAGCTGGTTTAATAAACACTGCCCTCTTGGAGAACACACATTAGGGTGCTGCTTGGTGCAAGTGCACTGGAAAGAGAGCACCTCATTCAGGACGTCGCCGAAGTGGAGCCTGAAGCCAGTCCTGCAAGGAGGTGCAGCCACAGTGGGTAACAAGCATTCAGTGTACTTAACATCTTGGCACAAGAGGAGGCCTTGGACGGACATGTCAGAACAGAAATAGGAATCTAAATTAAAATGTTTGGCCAACAGGACCCTTTTCAGTCCTGAAGAAGGGTCTCTGCCTGAAACTTGGACTCTTTATTCATTTCTATAGCTGCTGCCTAACCTGCCGAGTTCCTCCACCATTTTGTGGGTGTTAGTTTAGAAGATTGAGAGCATCTCCTACTCTGTATCTTCCTTCCACTTGCTTAGTATCGCAATCCAGACAATGGTCAATCAATACATTTGATTTTTGCAGAATCCACTATCTCATCAGATACTCCTCAGGTACTCTTATAAAATCCTGCAACCTCTGAGCTCCAACCAGATCAGCATCGCATGGTAATTTAGAAAGGAGAAATTCTGTAGGTGCTGGAAATCCAGAAAACAGACAACACAGAGGAACTCAGCAGACCAGGCAGCAACAATGGCAAGGAATAAAGTCATCGTTTTGAGTTCTTCCTGCGTTTTGTGCATGGTAATTCAGACAATGCTTTACATCATTTTCTTCAGATTGTTTATGCCCAACACTACACCATTCTTCATGAATAGCTCCGACCTTGCAAACAATTCATGTAAGCCCCTTTCCATTAGCTTCATAACAGCAGATCTGGTTTACCAACTGATTTCATAAAACACATCACTTTCCCTTTGAGATGGATACAATACTGTGCAAGTCTTAGGCACAATGCAAAAAAATTCTGTAAAGCGAAGATGTTTTCAAAAATAATGAAATGCAAAGTTTCTAAACATCAAAAAAAACTATGAAGTAAACAGTGCGGCCACCCTTTGCTTTTAAAACTGCATAAACTTTCTTAGTTACACTGACATGCAGTTTTATAAGAAAATTGACTGGTATGTTGTTTCAAGCATCTTGGAGAACTTGCCAGTTTCTCTGCAGACTCTGGCCGTCTTGGTTGCTTCTGTCTCTCCAGGTAATCCCAGACAGCTTTGATGATATTGAGATGAGGACTCTCTAGAGCAGCGGTGCCCAACCTTTTTTGCACTGCGGACCGGTTTCATGTTGACAAAATTCTTGCGGACTGGCCGACCCAGGGCGGGGGGGGGGGGAGCGGCAGGATGGCTGCCAACGGACAAGAGTAGCAGTCAAATACGTTGCGTTTACCCAGGGAGAGACTACAATGACCATGAAGCCTTGCACAGGCACCAGTGCGCATGCGTGATTTGCGCATGCGTGCACCTGCCCATTATTTTTCTACAAATCATTTTTGGCGATTCTGTTCGGGGGGTGGGGGGTGTTAATCATGACAGGAATATCTGTGATAAGTGGCTAATACACTCAATTTCGTTTCTAAAAGGCTTTATCTAATGAATTTAATATTAAACACAGTGCATATTTTCCTCGCATGAATATAGCGATAAATCAATTATCAGGGGAGGACAGGGGAGTCTGAAGTAAGTGTTGAACGAACTTCCAGTAGAAGGTTCGATATTATCATTTAAAGTTAAATTGGGTAGGTTTATGGACAGGAAATTAATAGAGGGTTATGGGCTGAGTGCAGGTCGGTGGGACTAGGTGAGAGTAGCATTCGGCACGGACTAGAAGGGCAGAGATGGCCTGTTTCCGTGCTGTAATTGTTATATGGTTATATAAGTCAATAGCATCATAACATTTTAAGTAACGTTTGGATATTAAACACAGCGCATATTTTCCCTGTATGAACATATAAAATCATTGCAACGCACCAATATCGCTGAATCAGTGGGAGCCCTGGGCTTGTTTTCCTGCAACAAGATGGTCCTATCGAGGGGTGATGGGAGACAGCTCAACTCGAATGGGGTTCCTTATGTCCAGTCTAATCCGCAATTTAGTTTTTGTTACATTCATCGCAGAGATATGTTGGAAATGGAAGCAACGTTTTCGGTGCTTCCGTGGCTATCTCAGGATATTGCGCCCTGACTTTGATCCAGAATACCGGCAGAGATGTTATGTCAAACAGCCTTTTCAGCCCGTCGTCATTTGCAAGCTCGAGGAGTTGATCTCCTTCCCACGCTGACATGGACGTCGCGCGCGTAATGGCTCAACAGTGGGCGTGACAGGGAATGAGGAAAGGTGCAGCTGACTCGTATCGCCAAATCATATCATTTCCTCGTGGCCCGGTGGTGCATGCTCTGCGGCCTGGTACCGGTCCGCAGCCCGGTGGTTGGGGACCGCTGCTCTGGAGGACTTTCCATCTGCTGCAGAACTCCTTGCTGTTCTTTTCACTGAAGATAGTTCTTTATGACTCTGGCCATGTGCTTGGGGCCATTGCCCTGCTGCAGAATGAAGTTGGGGCCAACCACACACCTCCCTGATGGAGTTGCACAATGGATGAAAATCTGCTTGTACTTCTCAGTATTGAGGACTTCATTAATTCTGACCAGATTACCAACTCCATTTGCAGAAATACAGCCCCAAACTTGCAGGGAACCTCCACTGTGTTTCAATGTTGGTAACAAACACTCATCCATGCAGCAGTTCCTAGCTTTTCTACGGACAACTATCTTCTGTTTGAGTCAAAATGTTCAAATTTTGACCCATCAGCCCAGAGCACTTGCTGCCATTGTTCAACACCTCAGTACTGTTTTCTTGTGTGTAGGCGAGTCTCTCAGCTTTACTTCCACTTTGGAGGAAGCTTGGTAGCAACTCTTCTATGAAGACCACTTCTGACAAGTCTTCTCTGGATTGTAGAGGGGTGTACTTGGATTCCAGTGGTTTCTGAGAGTTCAGAGCTGATAGTAGTGCTGATTTAGAAAGAACTTCAGTTTGATATATCTCTCGTCTGCCGTACTCAGTTTCAGTGGCTGACCAATGCATCTCGGTCCTCAACCTTGCCTGATACTTTGTGCTTTTTCAGAAGAGCCCGGACATCACATCTTGAAACTCCTGTCTGCAGCGCAATTTCTGCTTGGGAGATTGCTGATGCAGGATGAACACCTTGTGTCTTGTTGCTACGCTCATTCTTGCATGGTGTAGGAATTGATCATTTGAAGGTTAAACTGTCACATCTGCCACACCTTAATCTGTCTCAGTTTAAAGATGACATCAGCAAACAACGCTACCAAGAGTGACATCCTCAAGACAGGTCACGGAACAACTCCTTTCACTTCCTTTGATTCAGATGTGCTTCTGCTACTGCTAGAGCCTATTATCTACATTCTGGCAGTGTGTTTTTGGCACGTTACTCTCTCCAAGAGCATGCCACAAGGTTGTGAGCAAAGCATGTGGCATGGAGGCCAGGAAGCCTGGAGAGAGGGCATGGGCGCATGATCAACTCTATCTCTCATCCATTAAAGCACAGACGATGATTGAAATTATCGAGGTGATAACTTCAGCACTGTCTACCGGCCTCTTGCTCACTGCTTCCAGAGGAAGGCATCTGCGTGTGCAGTCTGTCTTTGCCCTTCTTGCTCGATGCTCCCAAAGGAAGGTCCTTGCATTGAGTGATCTCTCTCTATGCTGTCGGAAGATGGTGCCAGAGCAAGGTTTAATCAATGTGGTTTGTGGATTGTGAACTCTAATTCATGTTTATGATGTGTCCTGGTTTCTAGTGCTCCTTTTTTATTACTAGCTTGGGCGATAATGAAAACTAAGCTGAACTGAAATATGCCTTTTGATTTTATGTTCTATGTCCTGGCTTTTCTTGTGTTTTGTTGGTACCATTTGTGCGATTTTTTTTGTGCATGGGGGTTGTGGTTTGATGTTCATTTTTTTTTTCTTTGAATGGTTCTTCGTTTCTTGGCTGTCTGTGGGGAAGACGAATCTCAGAGTTGTACACTCCATCTATACTTGGATAATAAATGTACATTGAATCCCTCACCTTTTAACTTGGTTGTCCTTCATCCAGTTTGATTCCTTTTACACCCATTTCTGTTTCAGTTAACCACTGACCATTACCACGTTTGTTATCTTTGTAGGTATATAGTCCAGTGCAGGATTAAACAAAGTAATCAACTTTTCATTTGAGAAGTAGTCTATCACTCAATATGTTACTTTCTTTAACAAAATACAAAAGTTTCTCTGTAGCATGCAAGTTTTTGGAAAATGAATGCTCGGAAATCTAAAATTTATTCTTCACTAATGACACTAATGCAGAAGACAAAAAATAAGCATCAGTAACAAAATTTATATAAAGAATTTAAGGTGCTAAAACTTTTGAACAGTACTGTATACGTCAGCTCAGTTCTGTAGCATCTCCTCAGGTTTAAAACCACAATCAATTTTTCAGTTAGCAAGCACCTAATTTATATATTAGGAATCTTAGCAAATAAAAATAAAATTACCTGAACAATAAATATCTAGAATACTGGGACTAAAGGGCCTGTTTGTGCCGTAGTGCGCTATGATAGTATTACTAACTTAAACAAGCTTCCCATCATTAATTAAACAATTATAATGTTCACAGAAAATTTTCAATTTGGTTCACTCAATAATATAACATGCACATTTCATACAGCCCTTTCAGAAGGTATACAGCCAATTAAGTATCTCCCTCAACAGAAAGTCCAAATCCGAACAAAATATTTTTTTGGAAAGTTCATGAACCTCAAACATCAACTTTATCACAGATGTGGCTTGACCTGCTAAACATTTAAAACATCTTTTTTTTCTTAATTCACAGTTCAGTAAATGATTGTAACCCACCATAACATTTAGGTATTAACAACTGACAGGTTACAAGATGTGATGCAGTAGCAGATCAGAAAATAAAATACCTTTCAATGGGACTGAAAATACTAATTTGAATTTATTTAAATCTCACATCTGTCCCATAACGTGAGGGAGCAAAAATCTTTGTTATGACTCCATCACAATGTACAGCTATGTGAATTTATAAGTCTAATGGCTTGTAGAAAGAAACTGTCCCGTAGCCTGTTGGTCCTGGCTTTAATACTGCGGTACCATTTACTAGACAAAAGCAGCTGAAACAGTTTATGGTTGGGGTGACTGGTGTCTCCAATGATTTTCCAGGCCTTAGTGCCCAGGTACTGACATTTCCCTTAATTATTAGCAAAGGTTTAAAACCCTAACATTGATAATTTTTGCTCACACATGTAAGGTAATGGAGGAAAGCTCAAAGGACATGTGCAGGTAAGTTTTTTTTAAAACACTGGCGGGTGACTGGAATGCACGGTCAAAGAGACATGCAAACAAAGGTATTAATTTAATTAGATGTTATTAGCTTAATTAGTTTTGCACATTATCACAATCTAAAAGGCTGATTCCTGTGTAATTCTATTCTAAGTAATCAAACCTTAACCTGCCATGAGGCAATCAAGGAAATCATTCTACAAATAGTCAGGAAATGGTAATCAGAAATAACAGTACAATTGAGAAGTATATGATAGTGTTAATGAGTGATTAAAGATCTACTCATTCTATTTCCCCATTAATCATCCAAGAATACATCAAAATACTGCAGCATATTAAAATTAAAGCCAGCATGTCATTCTACCCTTTCTCACAACAATTTTGAAAATACACAGAACTACAGCACTGAATGAATAGAACAATAAGTACCTCATCAGAAATTTCCAGTGGCCTCAAAAGCCTTAGTTCTATTAAGGGAGCAAAGACAAAATTACATTGGACATCTGGCAAGGATTTACACCTACTCTCAGATTTAGATGAATGACCTGTTCTTCATTTTTACATTTAGGACATCATCTGAAGATTTACTTTCTCGTGGTCAACTGCCAGCCTAACAACATTCTTTGTAATCAAAGGATTGTTCCAGAATTTGTAGAGTTTTGCACAACTACACACATTTGAAATCAGAAGGTCAATGTGAAACTTCCACCCCAGATCTCTGAAAACAATGCCAAGTAATTGAAACTGCAAATAGTTTTGGCAATTACTGTCATTTGTAAAGCTACAGCATGTCTCATGCACACATAAAAAACAGATCAATAAACAATGAAGCACATAAACTACTGCATTTATACCATTAACATTTTCAATGAACCTTCAAGGAAACTGATGCTGAATGGTACTGAACGTGCATTACGACACTGAACATACTTACCTATTTCTGCAGGGAGCTGTTTAATTTTGTTCTCACGGATACTCAGCATTGTAAGTTTGGATAGATTTTTGATGTCCTTTTCCACAGTAGTTATACGATTAAACCGTAGATAAAGAGTGGCAAGGGAATTCAGCTTGTACACTACTGCAGGGATTTCTCGAAGTTTGTTATGCCGTAAATCAAGCATTCTCAGTTTCTTCAAGTTATCAAGAGAATCAGGCAAACTTGTAAGCGAATTTTCACTCAGTGCCAGGGTGACCAAGTTCACAAGGCATCCCAGTTCTACTGGCAAACACTGCAATTTATTACTATACAAATAAAGCTCAGTTAATTGGGTCAATTCTTTGACCGATGTTGGAAGCACGTGAATTGATCTTTTTGCCAAGTCCAAACGCATTGCATTCTCTTCACGACACTTATTTAATTCCTTAACAACTTCAGCATTACTAGATTTTTTACGTCCTGGTGCTGGATTTGGCCGTTTTATTGTATTGTCCACTTGGAATTGCACTCCTGGTTGTACCCCACTGGATTCTTTTCTTCCTTCTTTGGCATCTTTCCCTTTGGTTTTGGACTCTCGCTCTTTACCGTCTTTTCCAAAGCCACCAGAAGCTTTTCCATCCCTTTCCCTGTCCTTTCCCAAGGAAACTTTAGGGTCCTTTTCTTTGCAGTCTTTTTCTTTTCCTAATGTGCTACTCATAATGGCTGCAAAATCAGTAGCCAATTTGAAAATGTTTTGGAAGGATTTCTAATCTTCAATAATTGGAAGGGTTCTTATTTAAAATTTTCTACGACACAAAATAAAGTCTGATATGGCACCAAACTGCACATCTGCCATTAAAGAACATATCCAGTTTTAATCTGGAA
Source organism: Mobula hypostoma (assembly GCF_963921235.1). Taxonomy (NCBI): domain Eukaryota; kingdom Metazoa; phylum Chordata; class Chondrichthyes; order Myliobatiformes; family Myliobatidae; genus Mobula; species Mobula hypostoma. The sequence goes on from NC_086115.1 coordinate 1,562,943, forward strand.
TGTAGTTGCAGTCCACCTGTTGAACATCCTTAATCTGGCATATCATTTATGTCAACAGAAAGATTCCTGCAACAAAAAAAGAAATATTGTTACTAACTTACTGTAAAGCAACTGTCTATCAAGCAATTTCTTAAATTCAATTAGGAATATTCACATCTAAAATAAGAATATGTTCATGCTACTTATAATCAGGATTCAAAGACTACAACTGCTAAATGACCAACTAAACACTCTGTGGTTTAACTTCTAATGAATTAACCACCTGCAATGAAGTCATTACGAATGAATAGATTAAAGTGAGTGGAGAAGGTAGGATGGCGATTGGGGTGAAAAATATTTTTGAGAGCTACAGCCCTATCTTCTCCTACTTAATATGCCATAAAATAAAATTAGATTTAAATGAAATCTTGGGTCAAGAGCAAAGTTAATAAATCACATAATGCAGTGGAAGGGAATAAGTTTCATGCTTTGTACACAAGGTTGAATTTAATAGTGTTTGACGTTGTATTCTTTTGCTGCAGAAAGAAAAGGGGAAAAAAAACACCATCTTTGTCACTGTGGACCTAAACAAACCCAGCTTTGCTTTGGTATAAAACTAATTTTAAAAGAATTAGAAATATATACAAGTCAGAATGGCTATGTATTCATATAAAGGAATGATAAATGATTCGTTAAACACCAGAATGAGGATCAAATTTATATTTCAAGCATATTTTGGGTACCCAACAGATTTCCCAATTTCAACCAGCAAATAGGAGAACCAGACTGAGCAGTCAAATAAAACAGTATTTCAGTAGCTTCTGTAGAAACCACAAGCTCTTAATGAGTTTTTAATACAAGGGTCAGGTTGGAAAAAAATGCCTGACAGAAGGATTGGACTTTATAGTGGATTGTAAGATGGTGTGAGTGTTGTATGGAAAATAATTGATTCTTCAATCAGAACAGACAGTTGTTTAAACAACAAATGCATCTTGATCAGAAATGTTTACAGTACAATATAATTGGCAGACGTTTTTGTTATAAACTTCCTTGTTGACAAGATTTTTTTTACTGATTCCAAGCTGCGGGAGATGCATTGATCTTTTGGCAAATTAAACTGTAGCGATATGTAACAGTATATGTTTTACAATTCATAATTTCTCCTTGGTAATTAATCAATCCTATTGCATCATCGACCTATATTCCACAAAGTCAAGAACGTAGCTTGCACACTCTGATTTGGTATAAAGAGAAAATGCATTGCTAACATATTCATTTCAAAAACAAAAGAAAATCCACTTAGATTGACAGAAGCATAATTTTTTTTAATAACTATCGGACTTGCCCTTCTCAGGAAACATTAATCTTGATACTTTAAGGGGTGGTTTAATTTTATCTCAGAAACACAAATCCAATTGAACAAGTTATTTCATGCACGCAGCACCTTAACTTTACCAACCATTCATCTCCAGTGGAAACCAGTCTGACCATATATGCATATACAGGATCTGTAACTCAATGTTTGAAACCACAATTTTTGATTTCTTTACTACATAGACATTCATTGTCGTGGACAGTTTGTGTAAAATACAAGGGGTATTTTCCCCCAATTCCCTTCCCTTGCTTTAGAGATAATTACATCTTGAATCAAAAGAGAAAATGAACACTTAAAGTGGAGGAACATGCCCCCAGCGGGTGGAACAGTCCAAATCCTGCAGATTTTGCTTGCCACTTATTAAACAGGCAAATCAGAATTCACTGAAAACAAATGTATACTATACAGGTATCCCCCACTTTTCGAACGTTCCCTTTACAAAACCTCACTGTTATGAAAGATCTACATTAGTTCCCTGTTTTCACTAACAGAAGGTGTTTTCACTGTTACGAGAAAAGGCAGCGCACGCCCCAAACAGCCGCTCCTCCCCCGGAACTGCATTCTAGCCGGCATTGCTTAAATACGTGCCCGTGAGCAGCCGTTAGCAAGATGAGTTCTAAATAATCGGAAAAACCTAAAAGAGCTCGTAAGGGTGTTACACTTAGTGTAAAACTAGACATAATTAAGCGTTTCGATCATGGTGAATGAAGCAAGGACAACGTGAGTTTGGCTTGTGGAAGTTGAAGAAGATGATGTTGAAGAGGTTTTGGCATCCCATGACCAAGAACTGATAGATGAAGAGCTGATGCAATTGGAAGACGAAAGGATAACAATCGAAACCCAATGCAGTAGTGAATGGACCGAAAGTGAAGTCATCCAGGAACTGAACGAGAAGCAACTGCGTGAGATTTTCGCTGCAATGACGAAGTACGACTTTAATTTTGAAAGGGTACGTCAGTTTAGGGCATATTTGCAAGATGGTTTGAGTGCTTACGAAGAACTGCATGATAGAAAAATGCATGAGGCTAAGCAGTCAAGCAAGCCTTCCACATCAGCCACAGCAGATGACGAACCTCAATCTTCGACATCGAGGCAGGCAGACATAGAAGAAGATGACTTGCCTGTCCTCATGGAAAGAGAAGACGATGAGATGACACTTCAATGTCCCACTACCCCAACCCCCGGGCCGCGGACCAATACATTGAGGTGGTAGCCGGGACGCACCCAGCACATCTTTAAAAAAAAGCCGAAATAAACAAGCTAATTAATTAAGTGCCGCCCGGCACATAATTAATTAGCTTGTTTATGTCAGCTTTTTTCTTAAAGATGTGCTGGTGCATCCCTGCTACCGCTGCATTCTCCGCGAATCGGTATCTGTCCGCGGCCCAGGGGTTGGGGTGGTGGGACACTGAGGTGTCATCTCATCATCGTCTGTTTCCATCAGGGCAGCCAGGTCATCATCTTCTATGTTTGCCTGCCTCGATTTCGAAAGTCGAGTTCGTCGACTGCTGTGGAAGGCTTGCTTGACTGTTTAGCCTCGCGCATTTTTCTATCATACAGTTCTTTGTAAGCACTCAAACCATCTTGTAAATATGCCCTAAACTGACGTAAACTTTCAAAACTAAAGTCGTACTTTATCACTGCAGCGAAAATCTCATGCAATTGCTTCACGTTCAGTTCCTGGACGACTTCATTTTCAGTCCATTTGCTACTGCATTGGGTTTCGATTGTTATCCTTTCGTCTTCCAATTGCATCAGCTCTTCATCTATCAGTTCTTGGTCATGGGATGCCAAAACCTCTTCAACATCATCTTCGTCAACTTCCACAAGCCAAGCTCACATTATCCTTGCTTCGTTCACCACATTCAAAACGCTTAATTATGTCTAGTTTTACGCCAAGTGTAACACCCTTACGAGCTCTTTTAGGCTTTTCCGATTATTTAGAACTCATCTTGCAAACGGATGCTCACAGGCGCGTATTTAAGCAATGCCGGCTAGAATGCAGTTATGAATCCGGGGGAGGAGCGGCTGCTCGGGGCATGCGCTGCTTTTTATCGCGCGCTGCCTTTTCTCGTGCGCTGCCTTTTTTCGTAACAGTGAAAACACCTTCTGTTGGCGAAAACAGGTAACTAATGTAGGTCTTTCATATGAGGTTTCGTAAAGCGAACGTTCGAAAAGCGGGGGACACCTATACTTATTTGTAGCAGCGTAACGAACCATGCAGCATCCACACAAAAGGGGTTTTGATAGGCTTGCACTTCAATCTCCAACGTTTGGTGGGGGGAGGAGGGGGGACTAGAGATTGTCTTCCCTAGACTTGTGCAGCCAACAGAACCAGAGTGTTTCAGGTGGAAATAGATAAATTTGAAAGAATGACGAAATGAGTGCTTTGGGGAACTGCACAGCAAAGGAGATGAGACAAGGCCAGTATAACTCAGCCATGTTCATATTCAAGCTTAAGGGGCCTGGTGGCCTACACTTGTATTTGCATTCTGAGCTATCAAATTCAATACAGGGAACACTTTTCTTTTTTCAGAGGAATGGCCTCCTGCCAAAAATAAAACGTCAACCTAAATTATGGCCAAATATAGGGTTTCTTTGACCAACTGGGACCAACTTCTGTTGCATATGCTTAATGCAAATAATACACAGGCCCCAATTATACCCAAGGTGGTGTGATCCATCTCAGCAACTTGCGAGAACTTCATCTTTACACCTACAGCGGTCCTGAATTATTCCTAAATTAACAGGTCGATCATTCCCATTGTACAACACAAAACCTCCAAGAGCAGTAAAGTACCAGGAATATTCAATACTGACATCCCAAAGTTGTCCATTAATTCTCCCTCAATCTATTCAAAATGAACAAATATTTATGGCAGAGGTTGATAGATTCTTGATTGGTCTAGGCATGAAGGGATATGGGGAGAAGGCAGGAAATTGGGGCTGACAGTAATAAATGGATCAGCCATGATGAAATGGCAGAGCAGACTCAATGGGCCAAATGGCCTAAATCTGCTCCTACATCTTACAGTCTTATGGTCTTATTTTAAAGAATGTAGAATCACTCCCAAAATCATTTGACCTTAATACATTTAAAGACCTTAGATTTTAAAAGTATTTTAGGTCTAAAGGAACTGATGGAAGATTTGAAACCAGATTTAAAATAGGATCAGTAAGTAAAATGTGCTTTAAGTAAAAAGCAAACTTTAAGAAAGCTAATATCTCTAGTAGTTACACTAGTCTTCAGCTATATCTTTAAACATTACCTTATTTTCTGATAAATAGGAGGTAAACCACAATAATGCTCCAGATATTTGATAAATCAAAAAAGACAAAATTCTTTATAGTACAGTACTTGCTATACTTTGTTGGATGTTTAAGAGTATTCACTTATTGATAAACAAAATGCTTCACACCTTATCAGAACATTTCAAAGGTTATTACCACAGAGCTCAACTGCCCCAATTTCTTGCAAAGCAAACAACTGCCTACAGGCATTCTGAAGCCACCAGCTAGACAAGCTATACAAACACAGTCATAGTAATGACTGTATTATATATTTAATTAAGTACAATGTTTCAAGTTGAATTGTAAGTTTCTAGAATGCAATAACTACATAAATCTTATGTTCTTCATGCACAATAGCTCCTTCGAGTAATTTGTGCTTGGACAGATCAAAACTGATTTGTTGTTGTGATCTTCAAACGGCAGTATTTCCAATTAAGCCTGTGTTAATTTTTTATTTCCCTGTTTGTCACGGTAGCAACTCTATCACCTAAAATATATAAATATCCACTACCATAAATCAATAAGTAAAAACAATGAATGACCCAAATAATGTGAATAAACAAATTACATTGGGGAGAAAATCCTTTGAGTTAATGCTGTCAGCCGAATACCAAAAACAAGCATTTACAGTAATACGGATCAAGATAACAGACTTCTGTTCATATCTGTCTGCAAAGTCATGATGAAAATACAGGAACCTTTAAGTGGAAATAATTGCTCAAGTAAATCACACGTGTGAAACTAGAACTAAAATATAATAATGCTATATTTTTACAAACCTATTGGGATTCACTTTACATTTTCTAATTAAATAAATTTATTAGCATAACAGATAGGCATTGAAGCTCCACAACATTTTTATCTGTGCATGAAAGACAGGAACCAGCACAAGTCAAGATATAGAGAGAAAAATGTCTTGATCATTTTTGATCAAAGGCTTCCAAAGCTCAGCATGCTTTGGTGATGGCCCCCAACTGAATACTTTCAGCCTCTGAGTAGCTCTGCAGGGGTAACTGTTTGTATTGCCACTTGTATTCTAAATTACATCCAACGTAAAGTGAAAAAACAATCATGGGTTATAAGGAATTGTCTTAATGCAATGCCCCAAAGAGCAAACTAAATGCACATAACAAACAGCTGAATTTTGTAGTCAGTTTCTGTGTTGCACATTCAATTTGATTCCATGCAGTGCTTTCTTCTTGTGGAGTTCAGCTATTTTACTGCACACAGACTGGGTGCACACATGTATCTCTGGTCAAAAAAAGCTCACCTGCTCACAGACGTCAACATCTTAAAAAAAATGTTCAAATTCACTAACATTGAGTTAAGTTGCAAGATTTTTTCTCTCCACAAGGAGTCCTGTTGCAGGAAAGTAGCACCCATCAAGGAGTCCCACCATCCAGGTCAAGTGCTCTTCCCACTGCTGCCATGAGGAAGGAAGTACAGGATCCTTGGGATTCACACCACCAGGTTCAGGAACAATTACTTAACCTCAACCATCAGGCTCTGAAACACAGAAGGGATAACTTCACTCACCCCAACACCACACTGTTCAGACAACCTATGGACTCACTTTCAAGGACTCCAACTTGCTTTTTTATATTCATTGCTTATTTACAGTATATATTATTTTTTAACTTGCAGTTTATTGTCTTCTGCACATTGGTTGTTTGTCCATCTTGTTTTGTGTAGCTTTTCATTGATTCTATTGTGTTTTGTTGCATTTACTGTGAATACCCACAATAAAATGATCTCTGCGTAGTATATGTACAAACGTACATATATTAAGTATCATTATGCAGACTGGATTACTCTCAAGACCAGCATGCACACTCACATAACACAAGAGCATCCCTTTAGAACAGCCAGAAGCTAAAGGCATTAACATGCCCAATTACTGGAAAAACCTATAGTGTGCTCATGGTACAAATCTTAAAGGAGGTCTGTTTCCACACAATCTATCTTTGACAATTGAATCTAACAGATTAGGCACATTAGTGACTGAGAACAAGGTGTCTTCCGAAGTATGACAAAACATCTCTGTAAACAAGGAAAATATTTTCTAAAAATGACGAAGAAAGAAGGTTGTTTGGCCTACAAGAAAAAAAGGAACATTAAATATAAAATATTTAAGTGCATAAATTAAAATGTTTTTTAATTTTAAAATTTTTATTAGAGATGAGGTAGAATGCTCAAAGAACAAGGACAAAACTCTATATTTAATTGGCTTCAATAACATACTGCTTCTGACCTCATCATGGAAAACTTTGGATAAATAGATACCAGGTAACATCCTGCAGAAGACCCATTTGATTTGTTATTCAGTTTGATGAAGGAAGCAAAGTAGGGGAATGAGTAATGCAACCTTGAGGAGATCTGCAGATGCTGGAAATTCAAGCAACACATACAAAATGCTGGTGGAACGCAGCAGGCCAGACAGCATCCATAGGAAGAAGCACAGTCAACATTTTGGGCCGAGACGCTTCGTCAGGACAAACTGAAAGAAGAGATAGTAAAAAATTGGGGGAGGGGGAGGGCTGGAAAGTTGATTGGCAAAAGAGATACAAGGCTACAGAAAGGAGAGGATCAAGGGATGGGAGGCCTAGGGAGAAAGAAAGGGGGAGGGGAGCACCAGAGGAAGCTGGAGAGCAGGCAAGGAGTTATTGTGAGAGTGACAGAGAGTGAGAGAGAGAAAAAAAGAAAAAATAATAAATAAGGGATGGGGTAAGAAGGGGAGGAGGGGCATTAATGGAAGTTAGAGAAGTCAATGTTCATGCCATCAGGTTGGAGGCTACCCAGACGGAAAATAAGGTGTTGTTCCTGCAACCTGAGTGTGGCCTCATCTTGACAGCAGAGAAGACCATGGATAGATGTATCAGAATGGGAACGGGACGTGGAATTAAAATGTGTGGCCACTGGGAGATCCTGCTTTCTCTGGTGGACAGAGCGTAGGTGTTCAACAAAACAGTCTCCCAGTCTGCATCAGGTCTCGCCAATATATAGAAGGCCACATCGGGAGCACCGGACGCAGTATATCACCCCAGCCGACTCACAGGTGAAGTGTCGCCTCACCTGGAAGGACTGTCTAGGGCCCTGAATGGTGGTGAGGGAGGAAGTGTAAGGGCACGTGTAGCACTTGTTCCGCTTACAAGGATAAGTGCCGGGAGGTAGATCGGTGGGAAGGGATGGGAGTTATGAATGGACAAGGGAGTCGCGTAGGGAGTGATCCCTGCAGAAAGCGGAAAGAGGGGGGAGGGAAGGATGTGCTTGGTGGGATCCCATTGGAGGTGGCAGAAGTTACAAAGTATTATATGTTGGACCCAAAGGTTGGTGGGGTGGTAGGTGAGGACAAGGGGAACCCTATTCCTAGTGGGGTGGCGGGAGGATGGGGTGAGAGCAGATATGTGTGAAATGGGAGTAATGTAACAGCTTTCCATGTACCAATGCCACATTCCAACATTACTTGCTATTAATTTGCTACATCAGGCTATGTCAAGAAGGAGCCAACTCTAGCATAATTCTTTCCCCAAGGATGCAAAAAATCTGAGTTGGTCAGAAATCTCTGGGCAATTTTTTTCCTTTTATTAAAATATTCTCTCCAGGGTCTCTCAAGCAAAAACAAACTCTACTATCAAGTACATTGAACACAGTACCATACAAATCTAATTAACTTTCATACAGGTCTACTCTGAATTAGCACTTGCATCAACTTTGCTCAGCAAGCAGCCAAAAAAGCTACTCTTTTATCCCACGTTCACAGAGATGGAAAGCTATTTCTAAGAATACAGAGCTTGATCACAATTTGCTCAGATGGGGTATCCTGGCCAAGTACTAAAGACCTGTGCTGATCAACTGGCTGGAGTGTTCACTGAGATCTTTAACCTGTCACTTCAACAATCTGAGGTACCACCTGCTTCAAGCGCACTTCAATTATACCATTGCCCAAGAAGAACTTGGTAAACTGCTTCAATAACCATCATCCAGTAGCACTTACATCCATAGTGATGAAGTGCTTTGCATGGCTGGTAGTGAAACATATCAAATCCTACCTGAGAAGCAACTTGTATCCACTTCAGTTTGCCTACCGGTGCAATAGGTCTACAGCAAATGCCATCTCAATTCTCAACTTCTTCACTTACAGACCCCAGTCATTTCCAATTGGCAATAATATTTTCTCCACAATCTCCAGCAGCACATGTGTACCACACAGCCATGTGCTTAGCTCCCCTGCTCTATTCACCTTACACTTACTATTGGCTCAAATGCCATATTCAATTTCACTAATAACACCACTGTCGCAGGCAGAATCAAAGGTGGTAATGAATCAGATGGAAAGGAGATTGAAAATCCGGTAGAGTGGTATCACAACATCTTCTTAACTCAATGTCAGCAAGACCAAGACTTCAGACTATTGACTTCACAGATATAAACCAAAGATCCATAATAGTCCTCAGAGGACGAGAGGTGGAGAGAGTCAGCAACTTTAAATTTCTTGGTGTTATCTCTTCAGAGGACTTGTCCTCAGCTGAGCACACAAGAGTAATTATGAAGAAAGCACAGCAGCACCTCTACTTCCTTAGGAGTTTGCAAAGATTCAGCATGACATCTAAAATGCTGACAAACTTCTACAGATATGTGGTGGAAAGCATGCTTCACCTCCTGGTATGGAAACACCAATGCCCTTGAATGGAAATCCTACAAGCGTAGTGGATACTGCCCACCCCATAGCGGGAAATCCCTCCCCACCATTGAGCACATCTCATTAAAGTGTTGTTGCAGAAAAGAAGCATTCACCATCAGGGTCTCATACTACCTAGGACATGCTCTCTTCTGTCCCACCTTCCTAATGGCAGCAGCAAGGACTCTCAGGACTCACACAACCATGTTCAGGAACTGTTATCATCCCTCAACTGTCAGGCTCTTGAACCAATGGAGATAATTTCACTTTCCCCTTCACTGAAATGTTCCCACAACCTATGGACTCACTTTCAAGACTCATCAGCTCATGTTATCAATGTTTATTGCTTATTATTTCTTTCTTTCCATATTTGCAATTTGTTATCTTTTGCAAACTGGTTGGTGCAGTTATTGATTGATTCTATTTTGGTTATTCTACTATAGATTTATTGAGTATGCCCACAAGAAAATTAATTTCATGGCTATATATGGTGATATACATGTACTCTGATGATAAATTTACTTTCAACTTTCAACTTTAAGTTTTGCTGACAAACCAAAGTACCACATTCTCTTCAAAACACAAGCTGTAATGATTCAGAAGACTATATTAAAAGGATTGAGCATTTTCCTAAGATGACAGAAACCAAGAAAATAAAAGAAGGAGCTCAAGACATTTACAGCTCCCAAAGTAATAGAGTCAACAGAGCAAGCTGTTTTGGGCTAAGAGATAGGGATAGGTGGGGTTAGTAGACAGCATGGAATATACAAAACTCTCAATGTCACAACATATCAATGCTACTAAACCTGATTCTGATGCAGTTACGGAAAAAGGACAACTAAAATGTGAAAATGCTTGATTAGAGGACAATGAATTTCAGTGTGAAGAAGGTATGATGCAGAACAAAAGAACTTATCCTAGATGGAGATTTATCATTCATGGTGTTCTGCAGTGATTTGTATCTCTGCTGTTTGTGATGTATATAAGTGACCTGGATGGAAATATATGCTGCAAATATTATGAATAGCATAAATGACTGGCAGAGAATACAAAGGGATATAAATCAGATGGAAAAATGGAGATGGAGCTCAACCTGGCTGAATGTGAACTGTTGCACCTTGGTAGGTCAAATGCAAAGAGACAGTACACTCTGAAGGGCAAGATCCTCAACAGTACTGATGAGCAGTAGCTATACAGGTTGACAAGGGGGTTAAGGAGGCATATGGAATGCTTTCCTTTATTAGGAGGGGCTATGAGTTCAAAAGTCAGGAAGTTCTGTTCAAGCTGTGTAATAGAGGTTGAAAAGATTATAAAATACAGAGATATTAGACAAACAATACCTTCTTCCAAGGGTTGAAATGTCCAACACTAGAGGGCACATACTTAAGGTGAGAGGGGTAATTTCAAAGGAGATGTGAGGGGCAAGTTTTTTTTAAATTAACACAGAGTGGTGAGTGCCTGTTGGCTGCCTAGGGTGGTGATAAAAGCAGAAACATTACAGACTTCAAAGAGACACTTAGGCACATGAAAGAGGAAAATGGAAGGATTTGGGCATTTTCTAGGCAGAAGAGATTAGTTTAGCCATTTGATGACTAATTTAATGGGTTCAGCACAACATAGTGGGCCGAAGGGCCTGTTCCTGCACTGTACTGTTCTATATTGTTTGCTCCAAATCAAAAGCTAAAACAATGAGTCAGTACAGAAACAAACCCACATCAACATTAACCAAGTATCTAACCCCAAGTATCAGCACTTGACCTGTGTCCTTTTGTGCCTTGTCAATATGAATGCTGATCTAGATTATTGTGAGCAAAGGTCTCAAAAGGAGACCGTTCTGAAATACATGTTAGCAAATGTTAGAGCTCCCCAAATGGCTAAAAATATAGTTAAAATGAAAGAATTAGGGTCACCTTATGATAACTATTAGATTTCGAGAAACAACAAACTCAAGGAGAATTATACAAAATTTAAAAAAATATCCGTTTTAAAAAAAGCTATCCGCTAAGCAACGTACAAACAGTGAAACGTTAATTAAAGGAAGGGTGGGATTTTAGTCACCAACATTGTTAATCTCAACATCTTTCATAAAGTGGAACAATTTGCTTGAAGAACTCAGCAGGTCTGGTGCTGGGTTTTGACCCAAAACGTTGACAATTTCTTTCCTCCCACTGATGCAGCTCTACATGTTAAGCTCCTCTCGGTTCTAGCATCTTTAGTCTCTTTAACAAAGAGAATGTTGCTAAGGTGATAATGAAAGGTCACAGAAGAGAAACTGGATAAAGAGATAAACAGAAACTATGGAAAAGATTCATTGCACTTGCGGATGCCCATTCCCAATTAGTTCAGAGAATGAGATAATGGAAACTGGTCACAGTATTCCAATCCTCATTAGACTAGAAACGTCAGACTGGAAGTTTTACACAACTGTTCAAAATAAGGGGAAGAAGGAAATTGTGAAAAACATGGGCTTATGATGGTCATCATGGCTCTATGAAAGGAAAAACATGATAATTAATATTAGTTCTATTATGTAGTAATGGAAGACAGACAAATGCACCAATTGTACATGTCACCTTTCAAAGTATTTAAAGAGCCACTTAATTACACTTAGTAGCAAAGAAACCCACAGTAGATGTAGCATGGATCTGAAACTGTCCAAGAAAGAATTCCAATGTGAACTGTTAGCTTCCAGAATAAGTACACACCAGAGATCCTGAGATGTTGGCACTGGAATCACCAATGTTCCAAAGCTTGTAATGACAAATACTTCAAGGTCAAGGTTTACAATGTATTAAGCTCAAACAAAATAGTCATGAAAACATAGGATGTTGTAATGTAGATACTCAGTTCATTGTACAGAAGTGAGATGTGATCCATTCACTTAAAGAATGAAATCAAGCAATCCTCTAATTAGGTAAACCTGGCTTTGTGTGGGGGTGGGGGAAGAAGGGCTATAGGTGATTGACTTTCATCACACTTCTGAGCAATCGGGGGTGAATGATGTGCCCTCTGTGGAATTTGAAGACAATCACAGGTGGATCAGATAGAAGAAATACCTCTAAGTGGCCCAAGAAAAGCAGGTGTGGGGGGGAGGGGAAGAGTCAGAAGTGAAAGCACACAAACTTATGAAGCTGGCAGTACAAGTTGAGAAGGCATTTCTAAAAATAAAGCACCAGGAGAACATTGCTTCATTTGCAAAGTCAAGTAGCAAAAATCAAGGAAATTAAGCTAAAGAGTGAGTGAGTGAATACACACACATGTATATGTGTGTGTATACATACATGTATATACACACACATACATATATACACACAGTACACATACACACATAAACACAGTTAGGCTGCAGCTGGGCAACACACCACAAGGGCCACTAAGGTGTAGAGAAAGTTTTCTGGAATGGCACAATGAAAGCACAATTTCAGTTCCATTGAGTCCCAGGGAAGATGGAACTATTACAGGAATATTTGGTATCTGTACAATTTAAAAGACAAATATTGGATACATTAAAGTAATTCCCCAATAATCTACATTTGGAATTAAGACATGCTAAAATCCATCATTCAAAATTATTCTGGAGCAGAAGTTTGAATTTCTACATTAGGAATTTCCATAGCTTCATAAGTTACAGATACAAAATTCAAAATAAGCAACACAAAACCCAAAGCATAAATTTCTAGAAAGGCACCTTGTCCACCAGTGAAGTCCCAGTGAAGTTCTGGATCCACAAAGTAATATCCCCTTGGATCTCAAGCCTCATCACTTTTTCAATAAGCCTTACAATGGGGTACTTTGTCAAATGCCTTGCTGAAATCCATATATACTACATCCACTGCTCTACCTTCAATGTAATAAGTCACATCCTCAAAAAATTCAATCAGGCTCATAAGGCATGACTTGCCTTTCACAAAGACATGCTGACTATTCCTAATCATATTATGCCTCTCCAAATGTTCATAAATCCTACCTCTCAGGATCTCCTCCATCAACTTACCAACCACTGAAGTAAGACTCGCTGGTCTATATTTCCTGGGCTAGCTCTATTCCCTTTCTTGAATAATGGAACAACATACACAACCCTCCAATCCTCAGGAACCTCTCTCATTCGCTTTGATGATGATGCAAAGATCATCGCCAGAGGCTCAGCAATCTCCTCCCTCACCTCCCACAGTAACATCTCGTCTGGTCCCGGTGACTTACCCAATTTGATGCTTTCTAAAATCTCCATCACATCCTCTTTCTTAATATCTACATGCTCAAGCTTTTTAGTCCACTGTAAGACATCCCTACAATTGCCAAGATCCTTTTCTGTAGTGAATACTGAAGCAAAGCATTCATTAAGTACCTCTACTGTCTCCTCCGGTTCCATACACACTTTTCCACTGTAACACTTGATTGGTCCTATTCTCTCATGTCTTATCCTCTTGCTCTTCACATACTTGCAGAATGCCTTAGGGTTTTCCTTAATCTTGCCTGCCAAAGCCTTCTCATGGCCCCTTCTGGCTCTCCTAATTTCCTTCTTAAGCTCCTTCCTACAAGCCTTATAATCTTCTAGATCTCTATCATTACTTAGTTTAGGTAGGCAAATCTTTTCCAACAGTAGGATAACAAAAACAGTCAGAATCAAGTTTAATATCACTGGAATATGTCATGAAATTTGTTTTGCGGTGACTGTTCATTGCAAATTATAGCTACAAAATCTATAAATTACAATAAGTAGATATTAAAAATAAATTAAATGTAGTGCAAAAAGTAGTGGGGGGTGGGGAGAAGAGAAATACCGAGTTAGTGTTCGTGGGTTCATTGTTCATTCAGAAATCTGATAGCAGAGGGGAAGAAGCTGTTCCTGAAACATTGAGTATGTCTTCAGGCTCCCACCACCTCCTTGATGGCAGCAATAAGGCGGCGGCATACCCTAGTTGGTGGGGGTTCCTTAATAAAGGATGCCACTGCCTTTTTGAAGCATCACCTTTTGAAGTGTCCTGGATGATGCAGAGACTAGAGGTCCTGATGGAGCTGGCTGAGTTTACAACTTTCTACAGCTTTTTCCAATCCTTTGCTGTGGCCCATCCTTACTAGATGGTGATGCAACCAGTTAAAATGCTCTCCATGGTATACCTGTGGAAATCTGCCAGGGCCTTTGGTGACATATTAATTCTCCTTAAATGTGTAATGAAATATAGCCATTGTCATGCATTCTTTGTAACTGCATCAATATGCTGCGCCCATGATAGATCCCCAGATGTTGACAGCCAGAAACTTGAAACTGCTCCCCCTTTCCAGTTCTGATCCCTCGATTACTGGTGTGTGTTCATTTGACTTGCCCTTCCTGAAGTCGACAACCAATTTCATGGTCTTACTAACGTTGAATGGAAAGGGACACTGGCGGGAAAGACAGCAGAGCAGCAGTGGCTGGAGTTTATGGGAGAAGTGAGGAAGGTGCAAGACAGGGATATTCTGTTACGTACCCCGTAACTGGGTTGTCAAACCAGCAGAAATGGACCACTTAGTTGGAGTCTGGATTACTGGAACTAAGAAAGTTTTATTAAAGAAACAAGTAACACAGTACTCTAACCGTAAGGATATAAATGCAACAGGTTAGCAATGATAAAATACCCATGTGCACAGAACTAGGATAATAGGAATCACCCAAGCTCTATCGCAGTCTACGGGTAAAATGATCAGTCTCAAGTGACGCAGAGTTCAGTTCAGTTTAGTACAGTTCACAGTAATCCGCTGTTGTGCCGTTGGAGAGAGAGAGAGCAAATGCAAATTTCGATTCAAACAGACCTTTGATGTTCCTCGCAGTTAGCTTTCGGGCAAGCCCTTTTACTGTCTTCTGAGGTCACCGACTGTGACTCCTCCGTTCCGGATACGATCGTTTTTCCGCGGTGAACCCGGCACCCAGGGAAGGGTGGACTCACACACCAGGTTCCGGCCGATCGTACCTTTTCACCCTGTGCGTCTATGGTCGGTCCCGTGACCAGACCTCCAAAGTCCCACCAACTTGTGGGGGCACACCGCACTTCCAAGGTCTCGTTATCTCGTGGTGTCTGTCGTGCCTTAGCAAACCTGTTCCTTTTATCCCCCTGCTGGGGTATCGCCTGTCCATCAAACTTCAAACAGTTCAGGTTCAAAGCAACCGGTCTGTCAATACTCGGAACTGTGTCTCTTTTCGTTAATCTCTCTCCTTTCTCATTAACATTTTGAACGCACCTCCCTTTGTCTCTCTTACCTCTCTCATCAGCATCAATCTTCTGATAACTTGGTTTTTCGTCACAATTCCAAAAAAGAAATTTTCGAGTGGAAAAAGGATGCAACCGTGGTTGACAAGAGAAGTCAAAGCCAAAGTTAAAGCAAAGGAGAGGGCATACAAGGAAGTAAAAATTAGTGGGAAGACAGAGGATTGGGAAGTTTTTAAAACCTTACAAAAGGAAACCAAGAAGGTCATTAAGAGAGAAAAGATTAACTATGAAAGGAAGCTCGCAAATAATATCAAAGAGGATACTAAAAGCTTTTTCAAGTATATAAAGAGTAAAAGACAGGTGAGAGTAGATATAGGACCGATAGCAAATGATGCTGGAGAAATTGTAATGGGAGATAAGGAGATGGCAGAGGAACTGAACGAGTATTTTGCATCAGTCTTCACTGAGGAAGACATCAGCAGTATACCGGACACTCAAGGGTGGCAGGGAAGAGAAGTGTGCACAGTCACAATTACGACAGAGAAAGTACTCAGGAAGCTGAATAGTCTAAAAGTAGATAAATCTCCCGGACCGGATGGAATGCACCCGCGTGTTCTGAAGGAAGTAGCTGTGGAGATTGCGGAGGCATTAGCGATGATCTTTTAAAAGTCGATAGATTCTGGCATGGTTCCGGAGGACTGGAAGATTGCAAATGTCACTCCGCTATTTAAGAAGGGGGCAAGAAAGGAAAAAGGAAATTATAGACCTGTTAGCTTGACATCGGTGGTTGGGAAGTTGTTGGCGTCGATTGTCAAGGATGAGGTTACAGAGTACCTGGAGGCATATGACAAGATAGGCAGAACTCAGCATGGATTCCTTAAAGGAAAATGCTGCCTGACAAACCTATTACAATTTTTTGAGGAAATTACCAGTAGGCTAGACAAGGGAGATGCAGTGGATGTTGTATATTTGGATTTTCAGAAGGCCTTTGACAAGGTGCCACACATGAGGCTACTTAACAAGATAAGAGCCCATGGAATTATGGGAAAGTTACATACGTGGATAGAACGTTGGCGATTGGCAGGAAACAGAGAGTGGGAATAAAGGGATCCTATTCTGGTTGGCTGCCGGTTACCAGTGGTGTTCCACAGGGGTCCGTGTTGGGGCCGCTTCTTTTTACATTGTACATCAACGATTTGGATTATGGAATAGATGGCTTTGTGGCCAAGTTTGCTGATGATACGAAAATAGGTGGAGGGGTCGGTAGTGCTGAGGAAATGGAGAGTCTGCAGAGAGAATTGGATAGATTGGAAGAATGGGCAGAGAAGTGGCAAATGAAGTACAATGTTGGAAAGTGTATGGTTATGCACTTTGGCAGAAAAAATAAACGGGCAGACTATTATTTAAATGGGGAAAGAATTCAAAGTTCTGAGATGCAACGGGACTTGGGAGTCCTCGTACAGGATACCCTTAAAGTTAACCTCCAGGTTGAGTCAGTAGTGAAGAAGGCGAATGCATTGTTGGCATTCATCTCTAGAGGAATAGAGTATAGGAGCAGGGTTGTGATGTTGAGGCTCTATAAGGCGCTGGTGAGACCTCACTTGGAGTACTGTGGGCAGTTTTGGTCTCCTTATTTAAGAAAGGATGTGCTGACGTTGGAGAGGGTACAGAGAAGATTCACTAGAATGATTCCGGGAATGAGAGGGTTAACATATGAGGAACGTTTGTCCGCTCTTGGACTGTATTCCTTGGAGATTAGAAGAATGAGGGGAGACCTCATAGAAACATTTCGAATGTTAAAAGGCATGGACAGAGTGGATGTGGCAAAGTTGTTTCCCATGATGGGGGAGTCTAGTACGAGAGGGCATGACTTAAGGATTGAAGGGCGCCCATTCAGAACAGAAATGTGAAGAAACTTTTTTAGTCAGAGGGTGGTGAATCTATGGAATTTGTTGCCACGGGCAGCAGTGGAGGCCAAGTCATTGGGTGTATTTAAGGCAGAGATTGATAGGTATCTGAGTAGCCAGGGCATCAAAGGTTATGGTGAGAAGGCGGGGGAGTGGGACTAAATGGGAGAATGGATCAGCTCATGATAAAATGGCGGAGCAGACTCGATGGGCCGAATGGCCAGCTTCTGCTCCTTTGTCTTATGGATGCAAGGTTGTTGCTGCAACACCACTCAACCAGCTGATCTATCTCACTCTTGTTGGCATCCACTACATCATCCAAAATTCTGCCAAGAATAATTGTGTCATCTGCAAATTTATGGATGGCTTTTGAGTTGTGCATGGCTGTAAAGAGTAGAGGAGTGGGCTAAACATGCACCCTTGAGGTGCGCCAGTGTTGACCGTCAGTGAAGAGATGTAATTTTGAATCCGCACAAATCGTGGTCTCCTGGTGAGGAAGTCAAGGATCTTTTTACAGAGGGAGGTACAGAGGCCCAGGTTTTGGAGCTTTTTGATTAGAATTGAGGATATGATTATGTCAAATGCTGAGCTGTAGTCAATAAACAGCAGCCTGACTCAAGTATTACTATCATCCAGGTGATCGAAGGCCAAGGGGAGAGCGAGTGGGATTGCATCCACTATCGACCTACTGGGACAATAGACACATTGCAGCGGATCCAGCTCCTCGCTTAGGTAAGGGTTGATTCTAGCCATGTCCTAATTCTCACAGTACTTCATTACAGTAGATGTGAGTGCCACTGGGTGATAGTCGTTGAGGCAGCTCACCCTGCTCTTCTTGGGCACTGACATAATTGTCACTCTTTTTAAGAGGACACAGGTTTAAGATGAGAGGAAGGCATTAGAAACTTCAAATGAAATCAAAGGAAAATGTTATTTTAGACTGTGGTTGATATCCTGAATGCTCTATCAAAAGGGGTAGAACCAGGTAGAGTCATTATTCAAGAGGCATTTAGAAAGGCACTTGAATAAGAATTGGTGAAAACTCATTCACTTAACAGCAACAGAAATAATGTATTATTAATTGTAACTAGGACATTATGTTCTCTTAGAAAATCTTTGTATGGCAAAGTTGTAGTGAATATTACAATTGGGCCAAAGTAAAATTCCTTCTTAAAGGCTTTCAACAGAAGACCATAATTTAAAATAATGAATCTCTCAAAATCATGCTTTTGAAAAATGAAGTCACAGCAAATGCTTCTGCATTAGGAATTCCAGATATCTGAATCCAAAATAAACTGGAAACCACTGATTCTTGCACTTATTTGGTGCAGAAACACACCAATGGGACCAACAATTTACTGGCAATATTTCAACTATTAAAGTTATTTATAATTCGATGTTAACATGACAAAATCACAAGAAATTACAAAAATGTAAACTTTACAGGACATCTCAGGGTAACAAATGGCTTCCATTTTAACAGACAATTAAGTCAGAAAATACAGAAAACATTCTAATTGGTAACCATACTGCCAGTATTGAAATAAATGATATCAAAAGTATATCACAGTGGAAAGAATAACTACTAAAACTGAAGAGAGAAAGGACACTTGTTTTACCATTGATCGTACTGAACTCGTGTCAAGTGGCTGAATATAATATTATGGGAGCTCATTTGTATGTACGGATGCCTATGCGTTGAGCTATGATGGCTGGGCTTGTAATTCATTACCCTTACAAAGCTACATCACCCAAATTTCCATCACACTTATAGAAAATTTAGATATTAAACTGAACAAGATATCTCAAATAACATCACACAATGAACCTTCATCAAGTAAAATCACACTCACCCAAATTAGTCAATTTGATATTTGAAAGAATAACTTTTTAAATTTTCATATTAGGGACAATCTATAGGAACTCAGACAATTCCACATTTAACTATGCTTAGAATTTTTTTTTTTCCGGACAATGCTGAAAAAGTTGACCTGCTCACATAATAAAGGTGCTCATAGGCTATCAAAGGGTACAAAACTCTTTTTATAAACACGAGAGATTATGCAGATGCTAGAAATCCAGAGCAAAAAACACAAAATTCTGGAGCAGGTCAGGCAGCATCTATGGAAATGAATAAACATTTGAGACTCTTCTTCAGGACTACAAAGGAAGGGGTGGGAAGACACCAGAATAAAAAGATGGGGGAAATGGAACCATTTTAGCAAGGTGATAGGTAATAAGGAGAAGAGGTAGGAGGCAAAAGTGAGGATTACTGGAAGGAGAAATCGATGTCAATGCCATCAGGTTGGAGGCTACTTAGATGGAATATGAAGTATTGCTCTTCCATCCTGAGAACGGCTTCCGGCCACCGGAAAATTCCACTTTTGGTGGATGGAGCAGAAGAGCTTGACAAAGTGGTCCCCCAATTTATGTCAGGTCTTACCAATGTAGAGGAGACTGCATTGGGAGCACCAGATGCAGAAGATGACCCCCAACAAATTCATCGGTGAAATGTTGCCCCTACTTAATGGTTAATAGACTTTTAACCATTTCTAAACATCCCCACACTTTAAAATTCAAAAAGACAATTAAAACTAAAACAGAAAACATTAAAACAAAAATTCTCAACAATTAAGATAATTTCACGTTAAGTCTGTAAACAGGATTATTGTTCCTACACCAGTTTACCCAGGTATAAAGCTGAATCCTGACCCTCTGTTCAAGAAGTCACTGCTCAGTCACTGGGCTCATCACCAAGTGCATGGACAGCTCAGGTGCATTTCATCTTCAGTTTCTCAAACTTCCACTTTTGGAAATCAACATCTCCTACCAAATAACACAAGCATTGAAGTGAGTGATCATTCAACACCTTGAAATAGTCTTTTGGATTCCCAAAATAAGACTTCTTCCAAAACTTTGTTACAGGAAATTATAAAATGGATACGCAAGGGGCTACTTGCTTACCATTGCAATAATGTTGGTTCCGATATCACATTAAATGCTTTGTTCAAGATTTCAATACTGCTCACAGTATGTCACAGGATCAACATTTAAAATCACAGCTGTGTTGGCTACATATCAAATTAGCTTTTGCTGAGACTTTGCTGTGTATGTATTAAAATCTGAAATTTACATAAAGGATCACTCAACTTATATCAATAAAAACATAATAAATTCTACTTTAACGACTTGACTTTCTTGAGCAAACATTTGATGAAGCCATGTAAAATAGGACACCAGACTTAGAAATATATTCCGTTTACCTTCATTCTTGACCCAAGTAAATTCAATTAGATTATAAATTTGTTATCTACTTAGCTCTGTATCATACACATAATTGAACATTTAAGTCAGAAGGTCAGAGATAGAATTATCTCATATGCAATTCACTGCAATCAATCACCACAAACTGCTTCTGAACTGGACAAATATGTTATTACTTGTGTGCAGCTGTAGCAAGATATGAAGGTCAGCAAGAATTGAAACTGAAGTTAACATTCTTTGGAGAACCACAGCAAATGATCACTCATTAATTGATCAAGATTTACTTTACCATTTGGTTAAAAAGATGGAAATCACCTTAAATATATACTTAATACAATTTTTAATTTCACTTTTCCTATCAAGGACCCAGCTGGTGGCATAGTGGCATCAGTGCCAGACTTCAGGACGAAAGGTAGAACATACAGGGTTAATGGTAAGGCACTGAGGAGTGCAGTGGAACAGAGGGATCTGGGAATACAGATACAAAATTCCCTAAAAGTGTCGTCACAGGTAGATAGGGTCGTAAAGGGAGCTTTTGGTACATTGGCCTTTATTAATCAAAGTATTGAGTATAAGAGCTGGAATGTTATGATGAGGTTGTATAAGGCATTGGTGAGGCTGAATCTGGAGTATTGTGTTCAGTTTTGGTCACCAAATTACAGGAAGGATATAAATAAGGTTGAAAGAGTGCAGAGAAGGTTTACAAGGATGTTGCCGGGACTTGAGAAACTCAGTTACAGAGAAAGGTTGAATAGGTTAGGACTTTATTCCCTGGAGCGTAGAAGAATGAGGGGAGATTTGATAGAGGTATATAAAATTATGATGGGTATAGATAGAGTGAAAGCAAGCAGGCTTTTTCCACTGAGGCAAGGGGAGAAAAAAAACCAGAGGACATGGGTTAAGGGTGAGGTGGGGGCTTCTTCACACAGAGAGTGGTGGGAGTATGGAATGAACTGCCAGACGAGGTGGTAAATGCAGGTTCTTTTTTTAACATTTAAGAATAAGTTGGACAGATACATGGATGGGAGGTGTATGGAGGGATATGGTCCGTGTGCAGGTCAGTGGGACTAGGCAGAAAATGGTTCGGCACAGCCAAGAAGGGCCAAAGGGCCTGTTTCTGTGCTGTAGTTTCTATGGTTTCTATGGAGTTCAAATCCAGCTGCCTCTCCTGCATGCTTTCCATCCGTGCTGGGTTACGAGCTGGTGATCTCTTTGGAAACTCACCCGGCAGAAGGCAATGGCAAACTACTACTGTAACTTGCCTTGTACATGGTTCCCCACTACATCAGAGAAGCGTGGAGGGAAATGGTCCGCTAACCGGAGAAACACCAGATGCGACGTACCTTTCCTTTCCCAATCAAAAGAGTATTTTTCCAAGTGTTCATAAAACAGTTTTTTTTATTTAAAGTGAACAGTTACCAAATTATGCTTTTACAACCTTGCAGAAACAAATTTATAACGTTTTTCTAATATGTAAAGTGGATTTGCTGTGCGTCAAGCTGCAACAATTTCCATCAATGTTGTCTTGCCTACTGAGAAGCACAATGTGGAACCTAATTTTTAAATAACACACATCAAAGTTGCTGGTGAACGCAGCAGGCCAAGCAGCATCTATAGGAAGAGGCGCAGTCAACGTTTCAGGCCGAGACCCTTCGTCAGGACTAACTGAAGGAAGAGTGAGTAAGGGATTTGAAAGCTGGAGGGGGAGGGGGAGATGCAAAATGATAGGAGAAGACAGGAGGGGGAGGGATAGAGCCGAGAGCTGGACAGGTGATAGGCAAAAGGGGAAACGAGAGGATCATGGGACAGGAGGTCCGGGAAGAAAGACGGGGGGGGGGGTGACCCAGAGGATGGGTAAGAGGTATATTCAGAGGGACAGAGGGAGAAAAAGGAGAGTGAGAGAAAGAATGTGTGCATAAAAATGAGTAACAGATGGGGTACGAGGGGGAGGTGGGGCCTAGCGGAAGTTAGAGAAGTCAATGTTCATGCCATCAGGTTGGAGGCTACCCAGACGGAATATAAGGTGTTGTTCCTCCAACCTGAGTGCTCTTTTCTAAATCTGCATTTTGCTAATCAAGGCACAACCCAAAAAGTGATTTTGTAACATCAGGTTTCTACTAAACGTTTTTAGTAAATGCTGTAGCCCACCCTAATTGTTCCATCTCACCCATCTAAGAGACTTTCAAAGAGGCACACAAATATGAGAAATGGAGGGCTATGGGGTAGGAAAGCATTAGATTGACCTTAGATAGGTTAAAAAGGATGGTACAGCATAGTTGTTCTATGTTCTAAATCCCACTGATCCAGTGTTGAGTTGAGAGTTAAAGAGCAAAAGTTTAGGGGTAACATGAGGGGGAACTTCTTTACTCAGAGAGTGGTAGCTGTGTGGAACGAGCTTCCAGCAGAAGTGGTTGAGGCAAGATCGATGTTGTTATTTAAAGATAAATTGTTTAGGTATATGGACGGAAAAGATTGGAGGGTTATGGGCTGAGTGCAGATTGGTGGGACTAGGTGAGAGTAAGAGTTCGGCACGGACTAGAAGGGCCGAGATGGCCTGTTTCCGTGTTGTAATTGTTATATGGTTATAAAAGTTGGATGCAGAAGGAAGAGTGAAAGAAAATACAGTAATGGAGGCAGCTATTCAAGAATGCTGGACCAGCTCAGAAATTAGTAACCATCAGAAATGAGGAAAACTGTGGTCCTGATAGGCTTACAGCGGTTGAGATGTTGGCCCACACTCACCCACCACCCACCATTAAGCAAGGTGCATTGATATTTAATACACTAATTTAATACACTGATAGGACCTATGCTCAGAAGCTGAACGATGGGTTACCCAGACAAGTCAAAGGAAAGAAAATCCACCTCTCTTTCAAGCCCAATGCAAAATGCCAACCCAGACATTCCATCCTTGATGAATGATGGGCAATAGATGTGGAAGGACAGAAGCTTCCTGTCAATAGAAGACACCACCATTTTTAGAAAGTACAAGATAATATTAAAGTATAAAAGAGGTTGCTGTGGTTTAAAACTGCTTGCCCCTGAAGCAAATACCTGATTAATATTAAAAAGTCAACCTTATTTTTCAGCAATTTTATATTCTCCACAACTCCACCACAAAGTACAACCTGCAATTTATGTATGGTCTTATTCTCTATTAATACCCAATGTTCTAAATTTAATGCTTGGCTTAAGACAAATTTGCTTAAGTTTGCACTTGGAACAGAGCCATTTATTAAGTGGACCCAGAAATTTTGCTGGGATACTTGACAAACTTATGCTACTTTAACATTGGGAGAGAGAAAAAAAAAGTTATGTATTTATGAAACAGCAAACCCCATAAGAAATGGTAGGTAAACAGTATGCAAAAACACTGAAAAGACAAGCACGAAAGTATTATCTGCACAATTAAATAACATAGCACTTTAGTTTATCAAAATGAAAGCACACAGCCTCTCAACAAGCAAGTACTCAAAGTTAACTGCTTATCTGTTGAGCAACACACACAAAATGCTGGTGGAACGCAGCAAGCCAGGTAGCATCTATAGGAAGAAGTACAGTCGATGTTTCGGGTCGAGACCCTTCAGCAGGACTAATGGAAAAAAAGAGATAGTAAGAGATTTGAAAGTGGGAGGGGGAGGGGGAGACCCGAAATGATAGGAGAAGACGGGGAGAGAGAGATGAAGCCAAGAGTTGGGAAGTTGATCGGCAAAAGGGATACGAGGCTGGAGAAGGAGGAAGTATCATAGGATGGAAGACCTTGGAAGAAAGAAAGGGGAAGGGGAGTACCAGAGGAAGATGGAAAACAGGCAAGAAGTTATTGTGAGAGGGAAAGAGAGAAAAAAAATTAGGGATGGGGTAAGAAGGGGAGGAGGGGCATTAACGGAAGTTAGAGAAATCAATGTTCATGCTATCTGTTGAGTTACTTTTTATTTTAAGAATTTATTTTTATCATTTACAGGATATCACTGCCAAAGAAAGTATTTACTGCCCATCCCTAAATGTCCCTGAACCAAGTGTTTTTCTAAGCCAGAACAGAAGTAATCACATTGCTGTGATTCCATGGCACAAGTTGTTGAGATTGGTAGCAGACAGGAAATCTGCTTCCCTCAATAATATTAGGAATGAGTTGAAGTTAAAAGTCAGATTTTAGGGTCCCCACTCCCCACTTTTAGGTTTAATTAACGAAATTTAATTTCAAATTCCCAGTTACTATGTTGGGCTTTGAACGTGAGCTTCTACATCACTTATTATTCTCAGCTCTTAATGTAAACTTCTTATTGCTGTTAACTGCTTCCCAAGGAATCTTCCTGTAGATCCAAAGAAGTCTGATCCAATTGATTAGGATTTACCCACTTAACTAAACCTGGGCATATATTCCCAAATGGAATTTTCATCTGGTCGACAAGCTGCTGTTTTGCCGTTACTGTTTTTCCATTTCTTGTTGCCATTGCTTAGTTTCAGTGTGCCTAGATCTTTCCAGGGGGCATGTGGCCAGGTGGTTAAGGCATTGGACTAGCAACCTGAAGGTCGTGAGTTCGAGCCCCAGCCGAGGCAAAGTGTTGTGTCCTTGAGCAAGGCACTTAATCACACATTGCTCTGCGACGACACTGGTGCCAAGCTGTATGGGTCCTAATGCCCTTCCCTTGGACAACATTGGCCTCGTGGAGAGGGGAGACTTGCAGCATGGACAACTGCTGGTCTTCCATACAACCTTGGAAGACTTTCCAGGCACAGATTCCGTCTCGCAAGACTAATTCATGGGTATTCATGTATGGTTGAATGACATCTAAACTTGAACTTGAACTTGACAGTGCTTGTCATTACTTGACAGAGGATCCTTAAGTTAGTTCATTCTGTTGTACTCCACGATTAGTTCAGGCAGTATTGTTACGGTTTGAGGTGCTTCCTAAATGTCTTCCACAGCACAAAGCCATGGCTTGGGCTTCTTTCCAGACATTTAGATTACCAACCTTGGGACATATGCTCACTGAACTGCTAATGACATCTTCAGCTGTAAACACAGCAAAAAAAATCTAAAGTTTATTTAATTTACTTTGTATTAATGGAGACATTATTGGAAACAACATTTTTGCTGCATTGTAAATCTAATAACCACTGATGCCTGAAACATCTTCCTCCACATCTAATCCAGTTACACAAATTGCATTCTCTGTCAGCATCAGTGAAAGGCATTCAAATCAAATTTGAGTTACTAGCTTTTTTTTAAAAAATAAATTCATTCAAGACAAGCTTTTAAAACGCAAGTCTACCAAGTTTACTTCTCGAACCACAACAGTCCTTGCGGAAACAGTCTCAAAGAGATTGAGTCCTGGGAATTTGCCTCAGCAACAAAAGAGCAGCAATATTTCATTTTGAAAAAGGATAGAGCACGGTAACAGGCCCTTCTGGCCCAACAAGCCCGTGGCACCCAAGTACACCCATGTGACCAATTAACCTATCAACTCATACATCTTTGGAATGTGGGAGGAAACCAGAACACCCATAGGAAATACATGTGGTTACAGGGAGAACATACAAACTCCTTACAGGCAATGGTGGGAATTGGACTTGGGTTGCTGGCACTGTAAAAGCATTACACTAACCACTACACACCATACAAATTGGAGCAATCGAACTACTCCTTTATGCCTCTAGCTTTAGAAAGCATAGCTGAAGCCCTGTTGGCATATTGCTTCAATGCTTCTTACCATGGCACATTAGTGAATAATTCAAGGTTCTAGCTGAGATTCCACAAGATCAGGCTGCTTCACCTTGCATCACATCAAGTTTTTTGTTGGAGATGCACTCAGGCAACTAGAGTTGATAGGTTATGATGAGTTACCGCAAAAGACCTACTCTCAGATCTGCTCTTACTTCTGAGTACAATTCTTCCAATTTTATTAAATTAACAATCACCTTCTCCCTCCCCCAGTCCATCCAAACATCTCCAGGGTCTTAACATACAGGATTAAACAGTGTTAATATCAATAGAAATTAAGGTTAACAAGACATAAAAATTTTGTGAATATCTGTGAATTACATAAGGGTTATCAAACACTTCTTGTTATCTGAGTCATACTGCACAAAGGCAGACTATTTCATGTACCGAAAAATATCATTAGGTATTAAGCACCTTTGCTAACTTCATGACGAGGGCAGATAGGCTTAGGACACAGAGCAATGCCTTAAGTAATACCTTGGAGTGATTGGTCTCCAACAACCAATTGAACCATCTCCCCTCGAGCAAATGATTACAGCCTGTAAAGCTGTTAGTTCTGTTCTAAATACACAATATTGCAATCGCATGCCATGCCAGAAGTTCTGGTATACAAAATAATGAATGCACTAGATGACATTTAGATGATTTGTGAGTACCCCCTCCTGCCTCACTTCCAGCCATGGTGATGAACCTTTGTCCACTTAAAGGTGTGGCTATACCTACTTGCTTGAATGTTAAGTCCACTGAGTCCTTCAGAAGACTGCAAAATCCGCAGTTCATTAAGTTGGTTTAAAAGTAGACTCCTTACATGCTGCAGATTGCAGAGTAATTTAGAAGTTATGTAAGCAACCTGCATTGTTCACGGTGCCATCTTGCAAACAAGTGTAGACAAGTGTGTCTCCACAAAATTATTCAGAGTCTTCCCTAACCAGCAGCCCTGGATGAACCATAAAATCCACAATCACTAAGGGTCAGACCAAAGGCATTCAGGTCTGATGACTAAGATACAAAATATCCAGGTCCTATCTTGGAAAGCCACCTCTCAGGTGAAGTGGCAATTCCAGACTAAATTTGAATCAATGGAAGATGTTCGACAGCTGTGGCAGGATTTGAATGCTATTACCTCTTAAACAGTAAAATCAAGATACATAGGTGACAATGGGGCTTTGCTTCCAGATGAGCTTAATGCCTTATTTGCTCACTTTGACAATCAAAACATGGAAGATCCTTCACAAACTCTTACAGCCAACAACCCGATGATTTTGGTTTCTGAGATAGACATGAAAGCATCCTTCAGGGGTGTGAACCCAAGGAAAACATCTGGCCCAGATAGGGTACCTGGCCAAGTACTAAAGACCCGCGCTGATCAACTGGCTAGAGTGTTGACCAATATCTTTAGCCTTTCACTTTGGTAGTCTGAGGTATACTCCTGCTTTAAGCAGGCTTTTATTAAACTGGTGTCCATGAAGAACATGGCAACCTGCCTCAATTACTATCGTCCACTAGCACTTACATCCCCAGTGATGAAGTGTTTTGAGAAGTGGTGATGAAGCACATCAATTACTACCTGAGAATTATCCTCGTTATATGCGTCTTCAGACAATGCGGATTCACAGTTATACGAGGAACCTATTTCTACCAACGTCTCCTTATATGCGTCCAAAACTCAGTCATGCGAGGAGCATTGCTTTCCCGCCAATACAAGTCACATGCACACACCTCACAGTCTCACTGTTGGGATGTGAAGCACCACTTTCCCACCAATACAAGTCAGGTACGCACGCCTCACAATCTTACTCCCGCTAGTCTCACATTGGTTTTGGCAAGGTGTGGATGCGCGATCTTGCACTCTTAAACTTTTATTGGTTTTACCTACGTGCAATGATTTTGTGCTTGAAATATCTAACTACGCCTCCTAAGTGTCCAATGTCATGTCCTGGGCCATCAGCCGAGCGGCAGAGAACCGTTTTAACACTTGAAAAAAAGTTGGAAATTATCAACAGCGCGGCATCAGCTGAAGGTAACACAGCTCTGGGACGCTACTGCCAGGGACAGAATCTTGCCTTTAAAGTTCTTTTGTTGCTTGACAATGCGCCAGTCCATCCTAAACATTTGGACAGCATTCATCCTAACATAACAGTGCGTTTCCTGCCGCCTAACACAACATCACTGATTTAACCACTCGACCAAGGTGTGATCCACATTCAAGGCGTACGTTTTTTTTTATGGCGAAATATCTCTCAGATGCTGCAAGCAACAGACGATTTTGAAAATCCTGGGTGTTTACCAATGGTGAGGGGATGGTGAAAGTTGGAACACTTGGCACAAATGGCGATGGCCATGGACCCAAGTTTAGAACGGAGTCAGCATTTCAGTTGTTCCCTGCCGTCAACCTTTCTTCCCTGCAAGCAAATTTATGCTGAAAAACAAGATGCTGCCAAGCAAACAACCCTCACCACTTCCTTCAAATCGATGTCATCTTCTGCTGCCGGCAGTTCTAAGAGTTCTGTGAGTCTTCCTTCACCCCTTGCTGTGCTTGATATGATCCTGACGACCACAACCATCCACCTTATCCATGTAAAGCTGCCGGACACCACCACAACCACTCATCTCCCGGAGCGAACACACCTGCCACTGTTGGTGAGTACTGTACACTCTAGGATGTTAACTTTCTATGATTTATTACATTGAATATTACCTTAAATTGATGAAATATAATACAAATGTAGTCTTGTGGTACTGCTTTTGAGTCGTATTGATATGAAAATGTGAATAAATTACAGATAAAACATATTTAGGAAGCCCTTTGGAACGCATCCCTATTTTCTCCATTTAAATAATTATTCACATTATGCGTCGACTTCGAGGAATGTATCGCCTGCATATAACGAGGATAGGGTGTACTCTAATTTGCCTACCCACACAACAGGTCCAAAGTATTGGCTCTTCACTCAACTCTGGAACATCTGGACAGCAAAGATGCATACATCAGGATGCTCTTTATCAAATACGACTCAGCATTCAATACTATCATCCCTTCAAAACTAATCACTAAACTTTAAGACCTTGGCTTCATTACCTCCTGGTGCAATTGGATCCTCAATTTCCTCATTTACAGTCCCCAGTCAGTTCAGATTGGTAACATTATCTCCACAACCTCCATCAGCACAGGTGCACCTCAAGGCTGTGTGTTTAGCACCCTGCCCTACTCGCTTTACACTTGTGACAGTGGCTAAACACACCTCCAATGCCATATTTAAGTTTGCTGATGACACCCTTGTCGTTGGCCAAATCAAATGTGGTAATGAATCAGCATATAGGAGAGAGGCTGAAAATCTGGCCGAGTGGTGCCACAGTCACCTCTCACTCAATGTCAGCAAGACTGATTGTAGCACAGCCTATATGGAAACAGAAAATTCAACAAAAAGTATGGTCCAGTCCATCGTGGGTAAAGAAAGCCCTCCCGATCATTGAGCACATCTACATGGAGCGCCGCAAGAACACAGCATGCAACATTACATACCTACACCACTCAGGCTATGCTCTCTTCTCTTTGCTGCCACCAGGAAGTTAGTGCAAGAGCCTCAGGACTTACACAACCAGTTTTACTCCTCAATCATCGTTCTGTTGAACCACAGTGGAATAACTTCACTCGCCCCAGTACTAAACTGTTCCCACAACTTATGGACTCACTTCCAAGGACTCCATCTCATATTCTTGATATTTATTGCTTAGTATTTTCATTTGTATTTGCACAGTTTGTTGACCTTTGCACATAGGTCATTTGTGCTATTGGGTGTGGTCTTTCATTGATTGATTCTGTTCTGGTTCTTGGACTTACTGAGTGTGCTCACAAGAAAATGAATCTCAGGTGACACACATGTACTTTGATATTAAGATTTACTTTGAACCTGAAAGTCAAAATCTCAGTTAATATCAAAGGATCTATGATGCCTTCAAACAAGAAATAATCTTCTTAAGCACATAGTTGCAAACTTATGTACACTATATTGTACAGTGACAAGTTTAACTATCAATACTAATCTGGAAGGAGAGCAATTTCATAACTTTGAAAAAAGGAACAATAAAAATACTGGTACTCAAGGAATAACAGTTCTTTCATTGACACATTACAAAAATAAAGATTCATGGGTATCCGACTGGAACTAGCCAGTGTTGTTGCACATCACTTTAAAAACTAAACTTCCCTCTTGCACTTACACACTAGTTTAAGTGGATTAAAAGTAATAGCCCAGATTCATAGCTGGACCAAACTTACTTGGCCAATACATTAGACAATAGACAAGAAGTGCAAGAGTAGGCCACTCAGCCCTTCGAGCCAGCACCGCCATTCACTGTGATCACAGCTGATCATCCACAATCAATATCCAGTTCCTGCCTTATCCCCATAACCTTTGATTCCACTATCTTTAAGAGCTCTATCCATCTCTTTCTTGAAAGCATCCAGAGACTTGGCCTCCACAGCCTTCTGGGGCAGAGCATTCCACACATCCACCACTCTCTGGGTGAAAAAGTTTTTCCTCAACTCTGTTCTAAATGGCCTACCCATTCTTAAACTGTGGCCTCTGGTTCTAGACTCACCCATCAGCAGGAACATGCTTCCTGCCTCCAGCGTGTCCAATCCCTTAATAATCTTATATGTTTCAATAAGATCCCCTCTCAGCCTTCTAAATTCCAGAGTATACAAGCCCAGTCGCTCCAATCTTTCGACATATGACAGTCCTGCCATCCCGGGAATTAACCTTGTAAATTTACGCTGCAATCCCTACAGATCTACCTGTATATTACAGCAAAATGTCAGATTACTGAATGACCCATCAACACTACTACCTCATTCCTTTTACTTACCACTATTTTGCAATAAGATTTTTATCTCTTTGCACTGTACTGCAGGTACATGAAAATAAATCTTATTCAGAGAGAATTAAAAATCCAAAGGGTTAGAGATCAAGTACAAATTGAACAGAATATCTGACAATCTAGGTAATCTGAAGTTGAGAGGCAGGTGGGTGGATGCAGTGGGGGGGGTTGAGAACAGATAAAGGCAGAAAGTTAAAACTGATCATACAACTACCTTGCATTGTGTTTTATTTTAACATACTGAAAATATCCCAAACTACTTTATCAGCATGTTAAATTAACTCTGATGCAGAACTACACTGTGGATGTTTAACCGATGTTCAAAAACTTGAGGAAAAAAAAGACAGTTACAAGAAACATCTTAAAACGGGGAAAGGGAAACACAGAGTAAAGAGGTTTATGAAGGAATCCCAAATCACAACTCACTAAAAACGAAGCTGCTTTTGACAGAAATAATAAATTTGAAGTTGATCAAAAAGCCAAAACTGAAGCACAAGTACTCTGCAAGGCTACAAGGGTGCAAGATTATTATGACTGATAGACAATGGAGAGATATGAATAAGAGTAAAAAATTAAAGACATTTCTCAATCAGGAGAAAATACGTGTCTCCAAAAGCAGACACGATGAGTGAATGGGAAAATTCAAGCTACAGCACGACCTACAGAGTTTTGTGTAACCCTAAGCACAGGGATAGGAGCAGAGGCAGCCAATAGTGCTCTAGCATACAAGTGTATTAAAATGAAGGTAAAATGTAGGATGACCATTTCAGTAAATATGCCAAGCCGAAGAACAGTAGGAAATCTAACATTTACAATTGGTTCTTCCAAGTATGTGTGGTCTGAAGTATTCCTTGTTATGACATCCATTCATCTAACACCTCAAAAATCAGATGTTCATTATTCAAGTCTTTGCCATGATTAAATTAGCTAACAAGGTTCCTCCATCACACCAAAATGCAAACTACCCAAAACGCTAACCACTATCAATACAATATTCCCTTTTTTAATGTATGATGTATGCTACAGTAAAAGGGAAAGGAGCAAACATCAAGTGTGAAAGGAGGAAAATACTGTCGGTAGATCACAAAACAAAAATCCAAGCAAACTATAACAGATGTCAAGGAAGAAAAATGTTTCCAAATACAAACAACACGCAAAATGCTAGAGGAACTCAGCAGGTTAGGCAGCATCTATGGGAAAAATACAGTTGATATTCCAAATACAACTTTGTTTCCACATTACTAATGTCCCAAGAATTGCACAGCGACCTCCATGATCGTACATTTATATTGATTTCCTGCCAGGTTGACAAAAATCAGTTGCAAATTAACATTTCTTGGCAAATTCATGATACTATCTTTTTAGGCCTTCCTAGTTAAAGCATTTGAGGTCAAATGCAAGATTATCTAGCATAATTCTACTGCTGAATGGGTGTTGGGACTAAGATCTGCATGTCAGCAGATAACATTTCATAAACAGTTTTAGCTACACAGTGCTATACAGTTCATTAAACTTAAGCCCCAATGTTATAGAAGTAAAAGGACAGTTATAAATTATTAACTGGATTAGGTATTATCAATACTAGTAGCTAGTTATACAGATGCTTCTAACTGTAATATGAGAATTGGATTTTTTTTTCTGATGTGTGCTATTTACTCCAATTATAGCAGCTTTATCTGAGAAATTAGGCTAACACATGATCTCCTAGGCTTGATTCCTATTTTACTTGTCACTAATCCGATTGGACTGCAGTTAGAAAACCAAAAATACAGTTAACGAGCATCTTAAGGAGACAATGCCATTCTCACAAAAATTAAGATGTAGTTCAGATGTAGCATTGATAAATTTATTTCCGTAGTTTTGTGGACTTTTACAAAATTACAAATATTCTGATTTTTTTTTTCCACAGCATTATCATCCTAAATTATCCAATAATGTCTTGACCAAGAAACTCTAGTTGGAAGTTAAATTCCATCAGCCATGACTGCAAAGTGGGACCAATGGCCTATTGCAATTCCTTTGTTTCTAGAGTAGAAGAATCTATTGTGACCTCAGACATTTAAACTGCACCCTATCGATTCCAACAAAAACCACTGTAGTGAACATAAAATCTAAATTGTTTTTGTATTATCTAAAATAGGGAGACCGGTAGCAGACACAAAATGCTGGTGGAACTCAGCAAGCAAGACAGCATCTACAGAAAAGGGTAAACAGTCAAATTTCAGGCCAAGACACTTCAACAGGACTAGAAAGGAAGGGAGAAAGAAGTCAGATGAAGGTGGGGAGGAAAAGGTACAAGGTGGCAGGTGATAAGTGAAACTGTGAAAGAGCTGGGAAGTTGATTTAGTGAAAGGGATAAAGGGCTGGAGAAGGGGGAATCTGATAGCAGAGGACAGAAGACCTTGGAAAAAAGGGAAAGGGGAGGAGTCCAGGGGGGGATGATAGGCAGGTAAGGAGATAAGGAGAGGGGGGAAAAACAAGAATGAGGAAATAGTGAGTGGGGAAGCTAATTACCAGAGACAGGTCTTCAGTTAAATAAAGGAAGTGTGAACCCTCAGTTACACTGTGCTTATAACCTTTCTTCCTAACAACTTACACAGCAAGACCAGAATAAGCATCAGGTTTATTATCACTGACACACTGCAAGACAAACGTTCTTATTTGTCAAACATTTGGAATATTTTGTGCAGCTTTGGTCATCTACCTACAGGAAAGATGTAAATAAGGTTGAAAAAGTACAGAGAACATTTACAAGGATGTTGCTGGGGACTGGAGAACCTGAGTTATAAGGAAAGATTGAATAGGTTGGAAATTTATACCTTAGAACATAGAAGAATGAGAGGAGAGTTGTAGGAGGTATACAAAGTTATGAGGGGTATAGATAGGGTAAATGAAAGCAGGTTTTTTCCAAGGTTGGATGGGACTACAACCAGAGGTCATGGCTTAAGGGCGAAAAGTGAAAAATATAAGGGGAATACAAGGGGAAACTTCTTCACTCAGAGGGTTGTGAGTGTGGAACAAGCCACCAGTGCAAGTGGTGCGTGGAAGCTCAATTTCAACCTTTCAAGGTACATGGGTGGTAGGGGTATGAAGAGCAATGGTCCAATGCAGGTCAATGGGAGTAGGCAACTTAAAATGGTTCGGCATGGACTAGATGGACCAAGGGTCCGTTTCTGTGCTGTGCTTTTCAATGACTCTATTCTATAAGTTGCAAAAATAAATAGTGCAAACAAGAAACAAGTAGTCTAATGGCCATGGGGAAATAACCTGTTCCTAAATCTTTCAGTGAGGGTCTTCAGGCTCTTGCCAATTGTAGTAACGAGAAGACGACTTGTCCCAGATGGCAAGGGTACTTAATAATGGATGCTGCCTTCCTAAGGCACTGCTTCTTGAATAGGTCTTCAATGGTGGGGAAGGTTCCACCTGTGGTGGAGCTGGCTGAGTCTACAACCCTTTGCAGCCTCCGGTAAACCCGCGCACTGGAATTTCCATACCTGGTGGTGATGCAATCAGTCAAACTCCTCTCCACCTGTCACCTCTAAAGCTATAGAAATATGCAAGACTCTTTAATGTCATACCAAATCCCCTCAAATTTCTTACAAAGTAGAACTGTTGGCATACCTTCTTCATGATCGTGTTAACATGTTGTGTCCAAGATAGATCTGATATTTAATGCCCAAAAACCCGAAGCTACTCATCCTTTCCACTGCTAACCCCTCAACGAGGACTGCTATGTGTTTGCCCAACTTCCCATTCCTTAAGTCCACAAACAATTCCTTGATCTTTGTGAATGGTTACTTAGAGTGCAAGGCTTTAGAGGTTTCAGAAAGGACAGGGAGGCAAAAAAATTGGATGAGAGATAGTGTCACGGCTGCAGAAAAGGAGGAAGACATGGAGGGATTGTCTACAGAATCTCTGTGGGTGGATGTTAGGAATAGGAGGGGGTCAATAACTCTATTGGGTGTATTTTTATTATAGACCACCCAACAGTAACAGGGACATCGAGAAGCAGATAAGAGACAGATTCTGGAAAGGTGTAATAATAACAGGGTTGTTGTGGTGGGAGATTTTAATTTCCCAAATATCGACTGGCTTCTCCCTAGAGCAAGGGATTTAGATGGGGTGGAGTTTGTTAGGTGTGTTCAAGAAGGTTTCTTGACACAATGCGTAGATAAGCCGACAAGAGGAGAGGCTGTACTCGATCTGGTATTGGGAAATGAACCCGGGCAGGTGTCAGATCTCTCAGTGGGAGAGCATTTTGGAGATAGCAATCACAATGCTATCTCCTTTACCGTAGCATTGGAGAGGGATAGGAACAGACAAGTTAGGAAAGCATTCAAATGGAGTAAGGGGAAATATGAGGCTATCAGGCAGGAATTTGAAAGAATAAATTGCGAACAGGTGTTCTCAGGGAAATGCAAACACCAGGAAATCTGCAGATGCTGGAATTTCAAGCAACACACATCAAAGTTGCTGGTGAATGCAGCAGGCCAGGCAGCATCTCTAGGAAGAGGTACAGTCGACATTGCGGGCCGAGACCCTTTGTCAGGACTAACTGAAAGAAGGGCTAGTAAGAGATTTGAAAGTGGGAGGGGGAGATCCGAAATGATAGAATAAGACAGGAGGGGGAGGGATGGAGGCAAGAGCTGGACAGTTGATTGGCAAAAGGGATATGAGAGGATCATGGGACAGGAGGCCTAGGGAGAAAGAAAAGGGGGAGGGGGGGAAAGCCCAGAGGATGGGCAAGGGGTATAGTGAGAGGGACAGAGGGAGAAAAAGGAGAGAGAGAAAAAGAAAAAAGTCTGCGTCGGGTCTCGCCAATATATAGAAGGCCACATCGGGAGCACCGGACGCAGCATATCACCCCAGCCAACTCACAGGCAAAGTGGCCACATATTTTAATTCAAAGCGGGATCTCCCAGTGGCCACACATTTTAATTCCACCCCACGTAGACTGGGAGATCATTTCGCTGAACACCTACGCTCTGTCCGCCAGAGAAAGCAGGATCTCCCAGTGGCCACACATTTTAATTCCACATCCCATTCCCATTGTGATATGTCTATCCACGGCCTCCTCTACTGTCAAGATGAAGCCACACTCAGGTTGGAGGAACAACACCTTATATTCTGTCTGGGCAGCCTCCAACCTGATGGCATGAACATTGACTTCTCAAGCTTCCCCTAATGCCCCACATCCCCCTCGTACCCCAACTGTTATTTATTTATATACACGCTTTCTTTTTCTCTCTCTCCTTTTTCTCCCTCTGTCCCTCTCACTATACCCCTTGCCCATCCTCTGGGCTTCCCCCGCCTCCCCCTTTTCTTTCTCCTTCTCCTGTCCCATGATCCTCTCATATCCCCTTTGCCAATCAACTGTCCAGCTCTTGGCTCCATCCCTCCCCCTCCTATCTTCTATCATTTTGGATCTCCCCCTCCCCCTCTCAAATCTCTTCCTAGCTCTTCTTTCAGTTACTCCTGACGAAGGGTCTCAGCCCAAAACATCGACTGTACCTCTTCCTGGAGATGCTGCCTGGCCTGCTGCGTTCACCAGCAACTTTTGTGTGTGTTGCTTCTCAGGGAAATGTACAGAAGAAATGTGGCAAATGTTCAAGCGATATATGCGTGGAGTTCTGCATAGGTACGTTCCAATGAAACAGGGAAAGGATGGAAGGGTGCAGGAACCATGGTGTACATTAGTCAAGAAGAAAAGACGAGGTTACGAAAGGTTCAAAAAACTAGGTAATGATAGAGATCTAGGTTATAAGACTGGCAGGAAGGAGCTCAAGAAAGAAATTAGGAGAGCCAGAAGGGGTCATGAGAAGGCCTTGGCAGACAGGATTAAGGAAAACCCCAAGGTATTCTACAAGTATGTGAAGAGCAAGAGGATAAGACATGAGAGAATAGGACCAATCAAGTGTGACTGTGGAAAAATGTGTATGGAACCAGAAGAGATCGCAGAGGTACTTAATGAGTACTTTGCTTCAGTATTCACTACGGAAAAGGATCTTGGAGATTGTAGGGATGACTTACAGCAGAATGAAAAGCTTGAGCATGTAGATATTAAGAAACAGGATGTGATGGAGCATTTAGAAAGCATCAAGTTGGATAAGTCACCGGGACCAGATGGGATGTACCCCAGGCTACTGTGGGAGGCGAGGAAGGAGATTGCTGAGCCTCTGGCGATGATCTTTGCATCATCAAAACGAACGGGAGAGGTTCCAGAGGATTAGAGGGTTGCGTATGTTGTTCCATTATTCAAGAAAGGGAATAGAGATAGCCCAGGAAATACAGACCAGTGAGTCTTACTTCAGTGGTTGGTAAGTTGATGGAGAAAATCCTGAGAGGCACAACTTATGAACATTTGGAGAGGCATAATATGATTAGAAATAGTCAGCATGGCTTTGTCAAAGGCAGGTCATGTCTCATGAGCCTGATTTAATTTTTTGAGGATGTGACTAAACACATTGATGAAGGTAGAGCAGTAGATGCAGTGTATATGGATTTCAGCAAGGCATTTGACAAGGTAGCCCATTGTAAGGCTTGTTGAGAAAGTGATGATACTTGGGATCCAAGGGGACATTGCTTTGTGGATCCAGAACTGGCTTGCCCACAGAAGGCAAAGAGTAGTTGTAGATGTGTCATATTCTGCGTGGAGGTCAGTCAAGAGTGGTATGCTTCAGGGATCTGTTCTGGGACCCCTACTCTGTACACCACCTCCTACCAACAAGAGTCATCATCAATGAATTAATAGGTGGCATTTGACATTACTTCTATGTTTGTCCAATACACAAATGAAAATTAAAATACCAGAAGTCTATTTTTCATAATAACCACCTTATTTAACATTTTATGACGCATATGGTTGTGCAGCACAGATGCCAGTTTTGAAAATGGGCTTAGCTCTTCAGAGTGAAGCCTTAAACACATAATCCAATTTGAATACCTAGCACTATCCCTGTCTGTATTCTGAAATTAAATAAAATAAAAAGTTAATCAACCATTGATTCTCTGAACAAAATTTTTCCTTGTGGATTTCATACATGAACCAAATATAGGAATATTATATTGAAAATGCTCTGACAGACAGCATCCACACCAATAAATTTTCGTATGGTGCAATGCACTTGCTAGATGATCCTCAACTCAATATTCAACCTAGTGCAAGTAATGCAATCTAACGCAAGACAATGTAGCAGTTCAGATATGCAGAATGCAAAATTGTACTGCTGGGTGGTTCTCACATTTCAAATGGACTGGATAAACATTTCACACCTACCATTACAGTTCACTAAAATCCTAATAACATGGGAAAGTACTTTCAACCTGCAATTATGTTTTAGATGTTTAAAACATTAGCACATTGTTGAAAACTCAAATTTGTGAGATATTTGAGGGAGAAACTTGCAGCTCAAACGCCTTAAGTTAAAAATTTAAGGCTACGTCCACACTACACTGGATAATTTTGAAAATGAAGCTTTTTCTCTTCGTTTTGACCCTCTGACCACACTAAAACAACGTTTTCCTCCCCCGAAAATGGAGATTTTCAGAAACGCTCCCCAGAGTGCGTAAATTTGAAAACGATTGTTGCACGTTGTAGTGCAGACAGGGTAAACGGAGAGATTTAAAAACGCTGTCATGACAACACAACAATGCTTTTTCTGCTTCTGCTTGGTACTGCGCAAGCACTGCTGGACGGCTGTTATGACAAGCAGTTGGTGTGAACGGCATGAGAGTTAAATTGTAAAATGAGCTTTTTTGACTATTTTAAAACGCCGTCATGACGTGCCGGAACAGATGGTGGCAGCGCGGTATTTCATTGTTTTCTTGAACACAACCTAACAATTTCAGAATAGATGGCAACGAGACTGAAGCCAGAAGAGTTAGAAATGTACTCACCAAATACTTTCACCCATAGCTTACTGAATAAAATACTCACTTTGTTCTGTTTTTTTGTCCTTGCTTGTATGAAACATAGAAACACAGAAACATAGAAAATAGGTGCAGGAGTAGGCCATTCGGCCCTTCGAGCCTGCACCGCCATTTATTATGATCATGGCTGATCATCCAACTCAGAACCCCGCCCCAGCCTTCCCTCCATACCCCCTGACCCCTGTAGCCACAAGGCCCATATCTAACTCGTAACTAACTAATAGGTGGCTTACCTATTTATCAAGTACTTCTCTGACAATAGATGTGTAAAAGCCTAAATGTAACTTTGTATGGAAATACAAGATAACACTGATGCAGACATGTTTTATACATTTAACAAGGAGTTAGTCAGTTTTTCAATGTTCATC
Organism: Mobula hypostoma; assembly: GCF_963921235.1. Classification (NCBI taxonomy): domain Eukaryota; kingdom Metazoa; phylum Chordata; class Chondrichthyes; order Myliobatiformes; family Myliobatidae; genus Mobula; species Mobula hypostoma. The sequence goes on from NC_086115.1 coordinate 1,602,522, forward strand.
ATCAGCCGAATCATACTGTCCGTGAACTCCCGGTCGGTTGCCTCCATATGCTCCAGTATTTATTTTTTTCCAGTTTTAAATCCTCCTGCGCGAGAGCCAAGAGCAATTCCTTTTTAAGTTTTTCTACTCAGTAACTGGGCAAACGTGCACCAAGTATTCCGTTTCCTCTTCGCTTGTTTACTGTGTGTCCTGCGCATGCCCAATAGGAGGAGATTCGCCCAAATATCCGTTCCAATGTGGACAGAGATATTTTGAAAAACCACAGTGTGGACGCCTGCCGTTTTTACTCGAAACCGGCGTTTTCAAAATTATCTAGCATAGTGTGGACGTAGCCTAAGTTAGATCAATACTCCTCCAGTATAGTATATTTTCCATCAAGCCCAATCAGATGATGAACAGCATTTCACTTTCAAATCATTTTGAAGGATCACCTGGTATATGTACAGTTACAAGAAAAAGTTTGTGAATCCTTTGCAATTTTGTGAATCCTTGGCTTTATGTAATAATTACTCAATGTGGTCTGATCTTCATCTCAGTTACAATACTAGACAAACACAATCTGCCTAAACAACACACTCAATTGTACTACTTCTCATCAATACTGAGAACACCATTTAAACAAACACAGTCTAGGTTCAAAAAAGTATGGAAATTCTGGCGTAATGCCTTTTCTAAAGTCAGGTGTTCCAATCAATGAGATGATTGGAAGTGTGGGTTGCAGAGATGCCCTGTCCTATATAAAAAAAACAAAGTCAGGTTACTGACAGAGCCTACTCTTAAGAAAGATCTGCTTATGCGCACCATGCCTCGATCAAAAACACTTTCAAAGGACCTCAGAAGAATTGCAGAGATGCATGAAGCTGGAAAAGGCTACAAAAGCATTTCTAAAGAAATCAGTCCACAGTAAAAAAAAAGTTGTCTACAAATGGAGAAACTCAATACAGTTGCTACTCTCCCTAGGAGTTAGACAGTTAGTGGAGAGCTGTGGAGGCAGATGTTGGTAAGACATCATGCAAAGTTAGAAATCAAAAGGTTGAGCACGGTGCAGCTAGTGCCCTGAGCTGTGTATATTTCAGTGCAAGAAGTATCAAAGGAAAGCCAGATGGTAGTGCTGAAGATGAGTAATTGGTTTACACGCAGAGGTAATATCCAGTGAGGAGAGGACGTTGATAGGGCAAAACTGCAGTCAACAGAACGAGTTGCATAGTAAAAAGCAGACAAAATTGAAAAGGGTGAATACAGGACTGAAGGTGTTGTATTTGAATGTGCGCAGTACATGGAATAAGGGAGATGAACTTGTAGCACAGTTGCAGACTGGCAGGTATGATGTTGTAGGCATCACGGAATCATGGCTGAAAGAAGATTATAGCTGGGAGTTTAAGTCCAATGATACACATTGTATCAAAAGGACAGGCAGGAAGGCGGACGTTGCTCTGTCAGTAAAAAATGAAATCAAATCTTTAGAAAGAGGCGACATAGGTTCGGAAGGTGTTGAATCATTGTGGATAGAGCTATGGAACTGCAAGGGTAAAAAGACTCTGATGGGAGTTGTACAGACCCCAAAAGAGTAGTAAGGATTTGGCCTGAAAATTACAATGGGAAACAGAAAATGTATGCCAAAACAGCAATGATACAATAGTCATGGGGGACTTCAATATTATATTGGGAAAACCAGATTGCTGCTGAATTACAGGAGCAGGAATTTCCAGAGGTGTATGAGATGCCTTTTTGGAGCAGCTCATGGTTGAGCACATTCGGGGATCAGCTATTCAGAATTAGGTGTTGTACAATGAACCAGAGTTGATGAGAGAACTTAAGGTAAAAGAAGCCTTCGAGGCAAGTGATCAAAATATAATCAAATTCACCCTGAAGGTTGAGAAGGAGAAGCTAGTCAGATAGAACATAGTACATAGGAATCTACAACACATTACAGGCCTTTCAGCCCACACTGTTGTACAAACCATGTAAGCTCCTCTGGAAACTGCCGAGAAATTCCCTACTGCACAGCCCTCTATTTTTCTAAGCTCCATGTACCTATCTAAGGGTCTCTTAAAACAGGGGTCCCCAACCTTTTTTTGCACTGCGGACTGGTTTAACATTGACAATATTCTTGCGGCCCAGCCGATGGGGGGGGGGGGGGGGGTGTTCAAGTAGGGTTAAACTCACCTCAACATGTCTTTTACAGTTAGGGTTGCCAACTTTCTCACTCCCAAATAAGGGACAAAAGTAGCAGTCAAATCCCGGCAACACACATCAAAGTTGCTGGTGAACTCAGCAGGCCCAGGACACTTTACCCCAGGAAAGACTACCTTGAAGCCCTGCGTGGGTACCTGTGTGCGCATGTGCTTACGTGCCAATTTTTTTCCCCCACAAATCGGTTTTGCCTTCATCTCCCCGACTATACTGTACATACATTATTTCTACTTATATAGGCTGTGTATTTATCATATCATTCCTGCTTTTACCATATGCTAGTGTTATTTATTTTCGGTTTTATGTGTTATTTGGTATGATTTGTTAGGTTATTTTTTTGGGTCTGGGAATGCTCAAAAATTTTTCCCATATAAATTAATGGTAATTGCTTCTTCGCTTTATGCCATTTCGGCACGAAAGGTTTCATAGGAACACTCTACCTTAGCGGGGGAAATACAGGACGAGGGCGGTCCCCTATGGGACAAACCAATTTAGCCCGATATACGGGATGTCCCGGCAAATACTGGACAGTTGGCAACCCTATGTTCAACACAGCGTGACAGGGAATGAAGAAAGGTGCAGCTGACTCGTATCGTTTCCTCGCGGCCTGGTAGCACATGCTTTGCAGCCCGGTGGTTGGGGACCACTGTCTTAAAAGACACTATGTATCCACCTCTACCACCTTTGCTGGCAGTGCATTCCACGCACCCACCACTCTCTGTGAAAAGCTTGCCCAACTTCCCTCTGTTCTCCTTCCAAGCACCTTAAAACTACGCTCACTTGTGTTAACCATTTCAGCCCTGGGGAAAAGCACCTCTGGTTATCCACATGATCATTGCCTCTAATCATCTTATAGATTCTATAGATTTCAGTATGCCCACAAGAAAATGAATCTCAGGGTTGTATATGGTGACACATATGCACCTTGATAATAAATTTACTTTGAACTTTGAAGGAATCCTATAACCCTCATAATTTATGAGGGTTATGTGATGTATGGCATTTGGAATGATCTGCCTGAACGGTGCACGAAATAAATCTCTTCACTGCTTCTCGGGACAACATGCTGGGAGTGCTCGATGGGTCTGGGCCTGTTCTCACTGGAGTTTAGAAGAATGGGTGGTGGGGGGGAATCTCACTGAAACCTACCAAATGTTGAAAAGCTGAGTTAGAGTGGATGTGGAGAGGATGTTTCCCATTGTTGGGGAATCTTGTACCAGCAAGCACAGCCTCAGAATACAAGGATATCCCTTTAGAATGGAGAAGAGGAGGAATTTCTTTTGCTAGACGGCATTGAATTTGTTGAATTCATTGCCACAGAGGCCTGTCGAGGCAAAATCATTCAGTATATGTAAAGCAGAGGTCAACAGGGTTCTTGATTAGTAAGGGTGTCATGGGTTATGGACTGAAGGTAAGAGAATAGGGTTGAGAGGCAATTGTCATAATGCTTATTTCTCACCAACTATCAGTGACAAAAATCACTGCTTTTTGAACACAAACACACACAACTGACACTTTCTAAAAACTGTTCACTCTAAACATGCTGCAGTGTCAATTGCCACACAAGTGCACATGACTGACACAAGTTAAAAACGGTTCAGCAAGTCTCCCGTCCCAATTAAGAAGCATAAGTATCCCAAATAAATGAAGTGAATCCCATCTAATTTCTCAATCAGTTTTTGTTCTTGAAGAGTTGTCACAAATAAGCAGCTGCCCCATTAAACTGCATTTTATTATCTGCAAACAACAGGAATTCTGCAGATGCTGGAAATTCAAGCAACACACATAAAAGTTGCTGGTGAACGCAGAAGGGTCTCGGCCTGAAACGTCGACTGCACCTCTTCCCAGAGATGCTGCCTGGCCTGCTGCGTTCACCAGCAACTTTTATGTGTGTTGCATTTTATTATCTATCAGTATTGCAGTGCAGTAAAGGGAATTACACAAGTATGAAAGAGGATTTGGCCAGAACTGATTGGAAATGAACACTGGCATGGATGACAGCACAGCAGCAATGGCTGGAATTTCTGGAAACAATTTCAAAGGCACAGGATACATACATCCCAAAGAGAAAGAAGTATTTCATAGGAAAGATGACAACCATGGCTAACAAAAGAAGACAAAGCCAAAGAGAAGGCACATAGTAAGAGCAAAATTGGTGCCAAGTTAAGAGGATAGGGAAGTTTTTAAAAACCAACAGAAGGCAACTAAAAAAACTCATTAAGGTAAAGGTGGAATATGAAAGTAAGCTGGCCAATAACATTAAAGAGGATACCAAAAGTTTCTTCAGAAACACGAAGTGGAAAAGAGAGGCAAGAATGGATATTGGACGGCTGGAAATGGTGCTAGGGAGGTAGTAATGGAGGACAACAAAATGGGAGACAAACTGAATAAGTATTTTGCATCACTCTTCACTGTGGAAGACACTAGCAGTATGGTGGAAGTTCCAAATATCAGGTGTCAAGAAGAATGTGAAGTTACCATTACTAGAGAAAAGGTTCTTGGTAAGCAAAGGTCTGGAAAGTAGACAAGTCACCTGGACCAGATGGTGTACACCCCAGGGTTCTGAAAGAGGTGGCTGAAGAGAGCATGCAAGTAATGATCTTTCAAGAATCATGAGATTCTGGAATGGTTCTGGAAGATTGGAAAATTGCAAATGCCACTCCACTCTTGAAGAAGGGAGAGAAACAGAAGAATGGAAATTATAGTCCAATTAATCTGACCTCAGTAGCGGGAAAGATATTGGAGTCAATTATTTAGAAAGAGATCTCAGGGTACTTGGAGGCACATGATAAAATAGGCCATAGTTAGCATGGTTTCCTCAAGGGAAAATCTTGCCCAACAAATCTGTTGGAATTCTTTGAAGAAATAACAGGATAGACAAAGGAGAATCTGTTGAAGTTCTGTACTTGGATTTTCAGAAGGCCTTTGACAAGGTGCCAGACATGAGGCTGCTTAACAAGCTGCCAGCCCATAGTATTACAGGAAAGATGCTAGCATGGATAAAGCAGTGGATGGTTGGCAGGAGGCAAAGAGAGGGAATAAAAGGAGCCTTTTCTGGTTGGCTGCTCGTGACTAGTGGTGTTCCACAGAGGTCTGTGTTGGGACTGATTCTTTTTACTTTATATATCAATGATTTGCATGATGGAATTGATGTCTTTGTTGCAAAGTCTACAGATAATACGAAGATAAGTGGAGGGGCAACACACACAAAATGTGAGAGGAACTCAACAGGCCAGGTAGCATCATGGAAAAGAGTACAGTAGATGTCTCGGGCCAGGACTCCTTGGCAGAATTGGAGAAAAAAAGCTGAGGAGTAGATTTTAAAGGTGGGGAGAGGGGAGAGAGAAACACAGGGTGATAGATCAAATCTGAAGGGTGACGGATGAAGTAAAGTGTTGGGAAGTTGATTGGTGAAGAGATGCAGGGCTGCAGAAGGGGGAGCCTGATTTAAGAGGACAAAAGGTGACGGAAGAAAGAAAAGGGGGGGAAGGAGACCAGAGAGAAGCAATGGTCAGGCAAGGAGATAACGTGAGAGAGAGAAAAGGGGATGGGGAATGGTGAAAGGCAGGGGACATTACTGGAAGTTCAAAAAATCAATGTTCCTGCCATCAGGTTGGAGGCTACCCAGACGGATTATAAGGTGGTGTTCCTCCAACCCGAGTGTGGTATCATCATGACAGTGGAGGAGCCCATAGATAGACTTATCAGAATGGAAATGGGAAGTGGAATTAAAATGGGTGTCCAATTTTTTCTGGGAGATCCCGCTTTTTCTGACGGGGCACAGGTGCTCAGCGAAGCAGTCTCCCAATCTACGCTGAGTCTCACCAACATACAGGAGGCCACACTGGAAGCACCAGACACAGTATATGACCCCAACAGACTCACAGGTGAAGTGTCACCTCATCTGGAAGGACTGTTTGGGGCCCTGAATGGTAGCAAGGGAGGAGGTGTAGGGGCAGGTATAGCACTTGTTCTACTTGCAAGGGTAAGTGCCAGGAGGGAAGTCGGTAGAAAAGGATGAATGGACAAGGGAGTTGCATAGGGAGCAATCCCTGCAGAAAGCAGAAAGTTTGGGGGGGGGGGAGAGAGAGAGGGAAAGACATGCTTGGTGATGGGATCCTGTGGAGGTGGTAGACATTCTGGAGAATTATGTGCTGGACACAGAGGCTGGTGGGTGGTAGGTGAGGACAAGAGGAACCCTATCTCTGGTAGAATGACAGAAGGATGGGGTGAGAGCAGATGCGTGTGAAATGGAGAAGCGGGTCAGGGCAGTGTTGAAATGGAGGAAGAGAAGCCACTTTCTTTGAAGGAGGACATCTCCTTTGTTCTTGAGAGTAGATGCAGCAGAGACAGAGGAATTTAGAAAAGGGGATTGCATTTTTACAAGTAACAGAGTGAGAGGGTGAGTGGAGGGGCAGGTAGTTTTGAAGAAATAGAGAAGCTATAGAAGGATTTAGACAGATTATAAGAATGGGCAAAGAAATTGGAAGTTGGAATACAGTGTTGGGAAGTGTATGGTCATGAACTTTGGTAGAAGAAATGAAAGGGCTGACAATTTTCAAAATGGAGACAAAATATATTTTTAAAAAAACTAAGGTGTAAAGGGACTTGGGACTCCTTCTGCAAGATTTCCTAAAGGTTTATTTGCAAGTTGAGTCTTTGGTGAGAAAGGCAAATGCAATGTTGGTGTTCATTCCAAGAGGACTAGAATACAAAAGCAAGGATGTAATGGACTTTGTAAAGCACTGGTGAGGCCTCACTTGGAATATTGTGAACAGTTTTGAGTTTCTTATCTTGGAAAGGATGTGCTGACACTGGAGAAGTTTCAAAGGAGGTTCACAAAAATGATTCCAGGATTGAATGGCTTGTCATATTAAGACCTTTTGATGGCTCTGGGCCTGTATACACAATTCAGAAGAATGAGGGGTGACGTCATTGAAACCTATCAAATGGTGAAAGGCGTTGATAGTGTGGGTGTGCGGAGGATGTTTCCTATGATGGGAGAGTAAGACCACAGCCTCAGATCAGAGGGTTGTCCTTTTAGAACAGTGATGAGGAGGAATTTCTTTCACCATAGCGTGGTGAATCTTTGGAATTCTTTGTCACAGGTAGCTGTGGAGGCCAAGTCTTTATGTATATTTAAGGCAGAGGTTGAAAGATTCTTGATTGGTCAGGGCATGAAGGGATATGGGGAAATGGCAGAGCAGACTCCATGGGCCAAATAGCCTACTTCTGCTCCTATACCTTATGGTCTTATGGGCATCCTGCAAAGACCAAAAGCACAACGTGCAAAGCCAAAGGAGGTGAAAAAGAACCCAAGGTAACAGCAAAAGACCTGCAGAAATCTGTAGAACTTCCTAAAGTATCTGTTCATGTCTCCACTATAAAAAAACTGAACAAGAATGGTGTTCACAGAAGGACAGCACGGAAGAAACTATTGCTCTCAAAAAAAAATAATTGCTGCATGTCTCAAGTTTACAAAAGACCACCTGAATGTTCCACAACACTTCTGGGACAATGTTCTGTCAACAGATGAGACAAATGTTGAACTTTTTGGAAAAAATGCACACCACTATGTTTGGAGGAACACCAACTCCAAAACCTCATCCCAACTGTGAAGCATGGTGGAAGGAGCATCAAGGTTTGGGGCTGCTTTGCTGCCTCAGGGACTGGACAGCTTGCAATTGTTGAGGGAACAATGAATTCAAAATTGTATCAAGATACTTTACAGAAGAATATCAGGCTAGCAGTCCATCACCTAAAGCTCAACAGAAGTGGGATGACACAACAAGACAATGATCCAAAACACAAGTAAATCAACAGAATGGTTTAAAATGAAGAAAATTCATGTTTTGGAATGGCCAAATAAGAGTCAAGATCCTAACCCAATTGAGATGCTGTGGCATGACCTGAAAAGGGTTGTTCATGCAAGGTATCCCAGAAATATTGATGAACTGAAGCAGTTTTGCATGCAGGAATGGTCTAAAATTCCTCCTCACTATTGTACAAGTCTGATCAGCAGCTACAGGAAATGTTTGGAGGTTATTGCTCTAAAAGAGGTTCTACCAGTTACTAAATACAAGGGTGCACATACTTGTTTCAGCCAGGACTGTGAATGATTAATGTGCTCAGTAAAGACATGAAAAGTACAATTGCTTGTGTGTTATCAGTTTAGGCAGGTCGTGCTTGTCTATTATTGTGATTTACATGAAGATCAGACCACATTTTATAATGCAGAAAACCAGGTAATTGTAAAGGGTCTTGCAACTGTACTTACAAATCAAACCACTGTTGAAGTAGAAAATGTAGTTTTGTATACTGACCTTTCAACCCAAATCAGAAGCATCAGAAACAGCCCAGACTAAGACTGTTAAACCTTTCTAAAAACAGTACATTGCTCCAACTTAGTTCTTAGGCAACATGAGAACACAATATATTAATTTAAAATATCAATCTCAACCAATCAAAGGCTGTGTGATGGATGATGTGAGCCAGACAAAGGCAACAAAAACTAGACTTTGCTCTGAAATTAGTTATGTTGAACACAATCTACCTGCAATTGACCTCTAGCACTAAACCGAGGAAGTACACACTCCCCAAAATTGATAATCTTCAATTTTAAAAAATAGCACACAACAGTTTTTAAAATGAGGCAGACAAAGATGTACTGAACAACTCAGGAGGGAAAATATTGTAGATCCTGATCTTCTGCAGTCAATTCCTACCATTTCTCTGTGCTCACGAAGAATTCCATACTACCATGCAATAAATACATCTGCTTACAACTACAATCTTTGCATTGTATGCATTATACACACATTTTGTTTTTGGTAAGGGTATAAATAGACAATAAGCATTTCAATTATAGAACTGAGTTTGCAAAGGTGTTGTTTAATATTGCAGAAAAATGTAAACAGATATTTAATTTGATTGACAACCAATATAAAATACTTGGCCTAAATTTCATAAATATATTCAGAACCAGCACCTTTGCCCTAAAAACTGTACTAAACAAGTTGAATTAATGAAACACAATAAGTGGAGGATTGGGGAGGGGAGGAGAGTCAAAAATCTTGCACATTCTACAAAGGTCACTTACCTACAGGAAAAATGTAAATAAAGTTGAAAGAGTACAGAGAAAATTTACAAGGATGTTGCCAGGCTTGAATTATAAGTAAAGACTGAATAGGTCAGGACTTTATTCCCTGGAATGCAAAAGACTGAAGGGTGATCTGATGGAGCTATACAAAATTATGAGATAGGGTGGTCTGACTGGTGGTGTAGTGGCATCAGCACTGGACTTCAAGGTAGATGGTCCCGAGTTTGAATCCAGCCGGGTCCCAACCTGGGCAACAGTAGTATCTGCGCAGAAGACAGGCCTGTGGACAACCCTATTGTCAACTAGACTATCCTCTGAGCACTTGACAACTCGATGGCACTCAACAAAAGATGGGGTAAATGCAAGCAGGCTTCTTCTATTAATTAATTAGTTAGTCCTGACGAAGGGTCTCGGCCTGAAACATCGACTGCGCCTCTTCCTATAGATGCTGCTTGGCCTGCTGCGTTCACCAGCAACTTTGATGTATGTTGCTTGAATTTCTAGCATCTGCAGAATTCCTGTTGTTTTCTTCTATTAAGGCTGGGTGGGACTACAACCAGAGGTCATGGGTTAAGAATGAAAGAGCTCAATTTCAACGTTTAAGAGAAGCTTGGGTATGGAGGGCTATGGTCCAGATTCAGGTCAATGAGACCAGGCAGTTTAAATGGATTGGCATGGACCGGATGGGCCAAAGGGTCTGTTTCTGTGCTGCATTTTTCAACGACTTTAGACTCTAAAGTTTCCAGCAGAGATATTTAAAATAACCTGATTATATTCTAAAGTACCAACTATCTACAGTTTATACCTTGATTTCCACCAATTTGCTCCATTTAAGTTAATTATGCTAATTATGGAAACAGCAAGTTTGTTCATACTTTATCTGTACCAAATAACATTTATTCATTACGTGCCGTGTCGTATGACATGGGTGATCATGGTCTTGACCATGATCGTTCTTGGCAATAGTCTTCAGAGATTGTTTACCTGGCGTCAGTGGTCATATAACCAGGACTTGTGATATGCACCAGCTGCTCATACAACCATCTATCACCTGCACCCATGGCTTCACATGTCTCTGATCAGAGGTGGGGGAGCAAAGCAGATGCTACACTTTGCCCAAAGGGTAGCAGCCTAGCACAGGGAAATAGCACTTTACACCTCCTTTGGTAGGGACATTATCTCTACCCCGCCACCTGTACCAAATAACAACTTGATAACACAAATGATATGAAGCAAAAAAGATAATTCAGTTAATACAAATTAAGTTTATAAAATAGCCCAAAGTATCTAAAAGGTGAATGCAATAGTGAATAATAATTGAATTGACAAAGGAAGTCACAGAAATTTTTTTTTAAACCATAATAAGAATGCTTGACTCTTTTTTCAGTTCATAACTATGTCCTATGTCAAACCCAGATTCGCACTCTATGATTGACAGATCAGGTTGAAGTTCTGCAAAGCTACCACATCTCATCACAAATCAGATCATGAGATAAAAGAGCAGAATTAGGCCATTTGGCCCAGATTCTGCTTTGCCATTTCATCGTGGCTGATCCATTTTCCCTTCTCAGCCCCAATCTCCTGCTTTCTCCCTACATCTCTTCACGTCCTGACTAATCAAGAATCTACCAATCTCTGCCTTAAACATACCCAATGACTTGACCTCCACAGCCGCCTGTGGCAACAAATTCTACAGATTTGCCACTCTCTGGCTAAAGAAATACCTCATCTCCATTCTAAAATGGCACCCCTTCTATTCTGAGGCTGAGTCCTCTGGTCCTAAACTCCACCAACATAGGAAACATCCTCTCCACATCCACTCTGTCGAGGCCCTTCAACATTAGATAGGTTTTAATGAGGTCACCCCTTATTCTTCTGAATTGCAGTGAGTTCCAATGAATAATGGACAATTAAACAGTCACTGGGAGGGGCTCCAAGAATATCCCTATTCTCAGTGTTGGAACCCAGTGTTGACTGCTAAAGACACAGCTGAAGCATTTACAACCATATTCAGACATGGAACAGATGCCATGTCCTAGCTTCCTCCTGAGAAACATATCACCACAAAGAAACTCTTCTCCAGCCAATATAATTCACTCTGGCTGAAGTTAAAAAAACAGTTGAATGCACTGCATACAGCAAATGCCATGGATCCATATTCCAGCCCAACTGTAATACTGAATACCTATGCTTCAGAAGCAGCTGTACCTCTAGTCTAACTGTTCCAACAGCACAGGTATGTCTGATAATGTCCTATTCACAATTACTGCCAATTCAAAGTGGGAAGCACCACTGACAATAACTGCGAAGTCACACTTACTACTAAAGCTACTGACCAATGTCCAGTTTGGGTTCACTCAGACTACAACATAAAACCTCATCAAAACTCAAAGAGTTTATCTCGAGGCAAGTTAAAAGGACTGTCCTGGACAACAGGGCAGCATTTGACTAAGTGAACATCAAGGCACCCTGATAAAATTATAGTTATCGGTGGTTGGAGTCATAGTACAAAAGAAGACAGCTGTAATTACTTGGAGGTCAACTGCCCCATCAATGCACAAAAGCCCTACAGGGAAGTGTGCTTCTTCCATTAAGTTTCAAGGAGTGAGGTTGAATATTCACCCTTTGCCTAGATGAGTGCAACTCCAACAAATCTCAATGTAGATATCATCCAGGGCAAAGTAACCTGATATATGCACCCCATCCACCTCAATAAAGCTTTATTCTCTCCACCACTGGCAAACAGTGGCTGCAAAATGCACCATAGTTTTCTGCCTACACTATACTGACAGCACCTCACAAACTCAATTACTATCACAGGGGAAAAGTGCAGGACACCATCACCTGCAAAAAAAGTTTAAAGTTCATAAGGAAATTTATTATCAGATTCTCCTCCAGGTTGCGCACCATCGGGCTTTCTTCTTCATTTGATCCAACTCCTGGAACCATTAACCCAGACAATGGGTCATTAACTTTCAAGAACAATTAAGGATGGGCAATAAATAGTAGTCTCAGTCCTGCCAATGAATAAATTAAAAATAACTTTGATTCTTCCACTTTTCTGCGTCAAAGCCAAAAGATCCCTTACCTATTGCAAATCATCGTATTTACCTCCGATTGATTCCCAAATATCTCTTGTCACAAAAAGTTAGCAATAACAAATACAGGATGAAGTAAACTATTTAACATTTTGCTGTATACATGAAATATTTCTTCTTCACCTCATTGTACAATTCCCTAAAAATCAGATGCCCAGTTACCTTTCTCTCACTGCATCCTTATGGGGAGCCAATGAAGAGATTCTTAATTGGGAATCTGTCATCCAAATCATTTTGGCTATTGTACAGATATTGAACTTTCAAACATCAAACAGTGGAAAAGCAGTTTCACAATGATTTAAATAGAATGGTTTGCATACATTTGTATCATTTTATATAATGAACAGCTGAAATTTCAGAAAAATGTACAGGTAAAGTGGCCACTGGAGGGTTAGCCAAATACTGATAAAGTGCTGGTTTTTAAACAGAGCTTTAAAGGAAAGGAATTTCAAAGCATGACATCAGGTTGCCTGATGGAATTACTACCAAAAAGCCAGCAAAGTACAATGATAGAAGGAAGTTTCAGGGACAGGAAGGAGCAAGTCATGGAACATGTCAAACAGATGAGAATTTCAATTCATTGCCTCCAAAGATCAGTAAGAACAGATGCAATGGGAGATAAGCTGGTTTGAGTGGAATGACAAGCAGCAGAGGTTTAAAAATCACAGAGGAAATTCATCAACAATTGAAACCAATGGGATCTGAAAGCAACAATATAGGGGTCTCAATTTTAGCAACATGGATGCCCAGGTAAGAACTGCTACAATGTGGAGGTGAATGTTCTTCATATGGGTTTGAAACCTCCATGTCCTGGTCAAAATGGACACTATGACCCTGAAATATAGTTTGACAAAACAAGCCTGAGGAGGTGAGAGAGGAAGGGCTGTTAAATAGAAATGATAACCAGTCCACCAGTTAACATGCTGGAAAGTAACTGCAGTCCTTCTATGGCAGGGAAATGAACAGCTAGGCACAGTTGAGATAAGATTCAAGACGACAACAGAACAAAAAAAAAATCCGCAGCCTCCAAAGAAAAATGAAAGAGTAGATCCAGATAATCTACCAATACGAATAGGAACAGAATCCGACAATCTCATTCAGAAGGGCAAGGCAAGTAGTGGAAAATAATAAATAGTTCAATGATTATAAATCCCAAAACAAAACAACTACCTAGCACAATATTGTGCCTTAACATTGCATTTCATCCATGCTAATGTTGATGTCAATCTACATAAATCCCTTTTGCCTGCATTAGGCCCATATCCCTCTGTTCTTTTCCTATCCAAGTACCTGCCAAAATGCCTTTCACATGCTGTAACTGCATCTGCCTCCACTGCTTCTAACAGCTGTTCCAAATGTTCATCATACTCTGAAAAGCTTATTCCTCCATTGTCCTTTAAATTTCTCCACTCACTTAAAACTAGTGACCTCTAGACTCCCCACCTGAGGGAAAAGAAACCCTGGCCACCTATCCTAACTGTGCTGTTCAGCCTACTGCATTCCAGTGAGGGAAAAAAAAACAGCCTAAGCAATCTCTCCATTCTTGACAACATCCTGGTGAATATCTCTGACACTCTCTTAATTGCTACACTGTCCTTGTAGTGGCAACCAGAATTATGCACAATACGATCTAAACAATATTTTTGTAGACTGCAATGTGAATCGCAACTCCTATACACAGGCCTCGGCCTATGAAGGCAAGCATATCAATTGTCTTTTTCAATATTCATCACTTGTAGGGATCTATGATCTTGCACTCTAGTTTTCTCTGTAAATCAACCTGAGTTGAGGGTCTTGCTCAGTACTTGCTATCATTTCTATATGTGCTAATGGAATCTGACTTCCCAAAATGCTAGGCTCACACATGCCTAGACTAAATTCCATCTGCCACTGCTCTGTCTAATATTGCTGCTGATCTATTTCCCACTAAGTTTATATCCTGGCTCCAATCCCTGCAACACTATTTTTCACAGATTTCCAAACACACATCCACCACTACCCATCACCCAGCCAAATATGCCTCAGATCCCTTGTGCCTTCTGGTCCAATCTACTACATGGGAGCTTGTCAAAAACTTTACTATAGTCCACATGGGCAACATCCATATCCCTGTCTTCAGCAATCTTTTGTACCTCCTCAAAAAAATCTCATGGTCATCATGCTGCAACCACAGATATAGAAGATCTTGTTTAACACTTTGGACAGGTACTGTGGCAGAAACAAATCTAATTGGAGCAGTTCCAACATGCAGTTGAAGAAAGGGAGAAAAAATTTGTTCAAGGATTACTGGCAATAACTTTAAGAGATATGTTGAGAAAGACCCTGAAATCCAGTGAATTTTGGCAAGAGCTATGATGAGTGTGATGTAGACCAGACAGATCTGGTGACAGATGGTTAAATCTGCTTGTGCACTGAATATGCTTAAAGTGTCTCTACATTTAATAAGAGGGTAGATGGGGATAATTCCAGCAAAATTAACAGGACAGTAAAATAAAAATCTCATTGAAGACACCAAAGGCAAGGCAGTGAATGGAGATCAGCAGTAACATAAATAACATGGCAAATGGAAGGCAAAGCAGATGACACATTTAAAAAAAATGATAACTGATTTCAGGATGAGTTATTTTCCAACAGAGGCTACAAAAGTTTTGAAGATAGACTGGCAGAGGTGAGAGATGAGGAATACAAGGAAGAAATTGAAACTAATTGAGACAATGGTAGCATAAAGACTACTTAATTTGACCTAACTGAACTATTTATGAATATGAATACTGGAGGTACCAGAAGCAATGAAACCAGAACAGAAAGAACAAGGTAAATTGAGATTGAAATCACAATGAAAAGGTTGAAAGATTGGAATATAGCAATCAAAAAAATAGAGATGAGGAAGAGGTCTGTGAAAGGATAGGAAAAGAGTGGAAAAAAGACAAGTTGCTTAAAATAAAGCATGAAAGAGCCATACATGCTAGTGGGGACTGTTGCGAAAACAGGAGTACCAATGGTGTAAAATTGGTGATATGCACATTAAATTTTGTTCAAGGTGATGATGTCAATCCAAAGTTATAGATGACAAGGTCAATGTTTGGCATGGTAAAGGTTTTCTGTAGTCCGGCGATAAGCGTGGCTCCATTACAGTTCGAGGCATTCCGGTATTCGGAGTTCAATTCCGGTGCCATCCTTAATGAGTTTGTACATTCTCCCTATGAAATGCGTGAGCTTCCTCCAGGTGCTCCGGTTTCCTCCCACAGTCCAAAGACGTACCAGTTAGTTTAACTGGTCATTATAAATTGCCCTGTGATTACGCTAGAGTTAAATATGTGGATTGCTGGGCAGTGTGACACATGACCAGACAGCACAGAAACAGACCTAAACTAAATAGCCCTAAACTTTTGTGTCCCAAGCCCAAGGCTCACACATAGCTCATTTTGTTCTTGAATGCACTGAGATCATGCAAAATTATTTAGGATCACCTGCATTCCCGCAATTAGTCCTCCAAAATGGGAACACTGAAAACACTCACAGATTGGATAATATCTCTACAGAAAGGAGCAGATGCCTCTTCAAAATTATAATAAAAAATTTGAGATGACACTTAACACCATTCTCTCTACACAATGCTGTGCTGCCTTACCTGTATTGATCCCATATTTACTATTACTTCAATCAGTCAGCATGATTTACTTTGCTACTGTAGATCCTAAAACATTTTTTTGAAAGCCACCACCAGGAGTTTATTTTCCAATATTGCTATGATGTACTAAACAAGGACAGATTCAGCTATAACATTATGGCTTCCAAATGCAGCAAACATCTTAAAGCACAAATGGTTTGGTGTTACAGACTACATCTGAATCTGCCTTATTACATGTCATTAAAATAATTTTACAGAATTAGTACCACTTTGCTGCCAGTCTGCTACAACTTGACAATTGTATAGAAATAAACACTTCACTTGCAAACACTTCAGAAGATATGACAAAACAGTCAACATTTCTTCTATCGATCCAAGTCTACAGCTGTACCAAGATATTAGTCACACATTTAAATATAAGAAATGTGGCACAATTTGCAGTGCCTTCAGTATGTTGAGGTATACAAAATGAATCAACTTTGCTCTCTAGTATAAAACAAAAAAACTACCTAAAAATCCTAACTCCCTCCACAATCAAACACAGCTTGTAGGCATCACTCTTAATCAATGCTTACATATTAATACTTTCATAAGTCTTATTATTTATAAAAACGGTTATCAGACTTAAAATTCAGTCTTCAAAAATAGTCACTTCGTTCGTCGTCCAGGGTTGGGAAGGAGTCTTATTTCTTTCTTCCCCGCCCCTTTTCCTTTTGCTGCTGAATAAACACCTTAAAAAGCCCTGCCAACCGAGTCACCTCAGGACATGCCGAATCTGCGCCGACTTGACACGAAAAGGGAAATCAAGCGTATTTTAAAACAAATGTATATTACAACAATGTGCATTTCCGCTTTTATCGGTTCCCACAACAGAAACTCGCCCTCACACCAAACAACGCCCATCCCAACCAGCTGGCCAGCCGCACTGGGTGCACCCGCTACCTTTACCTGTGCCTGAGTGAGTGGCGAGCCTCTCCCGGGGCAACGCGTTTCTATCCCGTCCTTCTCGGCCGCTCGGTCTCCCCGAAGGCCCAGGCCCACTGACAACCCGGTCAGCCGTAGGGCAACAACGGCCCAGTCAGTCTCCCACAGCTGCCACCCAGCTCCCTCTCGCCTGCTGCTGCCGGTCGGCCCCCGAAAACCTCCGAGTTCGGCGGCCGCCTGTAAGCAGAAGACGCGTGTATTTTTTTTATATATATAACTCAAGCCTGAGTCAGGCACTGCTCTACCAGCCCTCCGCCAACACTCACACTGACTGAGCTCAGGGAGACGCTGCGCCTCCCAGGCACCAGCCCTTCTCCCCCGTACCGACGCGATTGCGTCACCGTACCGATTAGGTCATCGCGTAGCGAGCCTGGGCTCGCTCCTTCGAAAGCGCGCCTGTCGGGATCGCGCGTTGGAGAACTTCATGGGCTGACGTGCACGATCTATCACAGTGATAGATAGACAATGAAGTGGTGTAGTTTTTAAATTATTTTAGTGAACGTCAAGTATGTATTACCCATCGTTAATTATCCTTGAAAAGGTATTGCCTTTTTTTGAAATTTCGATCCAACTCATCCAAGCTAACCAAGCTGCCCACTTAAGAATTGCCTGTATTCCTCAAGCCATTTTAAGAATAAGGGACACACATCAAAGTTGCTGGTGAACGCAGCAGGCCAGACAGCATCTATAGGAAGAGGCGCAGTCGACGTTTCTGACAAGTCCTGACGAAGGGTCTCGGCCTGAAACGTCGACTGCGCCTCTTCCTATAGATGCTGTCTGGCCTGCTGCGTTCACCAGCAACTTTGATGTGTGTTGCTTGAATTTCCAGCATCTGCAGAATTCCTGTTGTTTGCGTTTAAATTCACTACTGCGAAGCCTCTTCCGGTGATGCCTACACCGAAGAAGTTTAGATCCTCTCTTCGACGGGAGTTCAGTGAAACCATCTCTCACTGCTCCCCATCTGTGATTTCTTCGGCTCTTCAACTTTTCGAGTCCTGACGAAGGGTCTCGGCCTGAAACGTCGACTGCGCCTCTTCCTATAGATGCTGTCTGGCCTGCTGTGTTCACCAGCGACTTTGATGTGTGTTGCTTGAATTTCCAGCATCTGCAGAATTCCTGTTGTTTAAGAATAAGGGGTAGACCATTTAGAACGGAGTTGAGGAAAAACTTTTTCACATAGAGGGTTGTGGTTCTGTGGAATGCTCTGCCTCAGAAAGCAGTGGAGGCCAATTCTCTGGATTCTTTCAAGAAAGAGTTAGATAGAGCTCTTAAAGATAGCGGAGTTAAGGGATATGGGGAGAAGGCAGGAAAAGGGTACTGATTGTGGATGATCAGCCATGATCACAGTGAATGGCGGTGCTGGCTCGAAGGGCTGAATGGCCTACTCCTGCACCTATTGTCTATTGCCATTTCCTATCTACATACCTGCCCGAATGTCTTTGAAATTTGCAATTGTAGCTACCTCTACCCTTTCCTCTGGTAGCTGGTGCCATACAATTGCCACCCTGTGTGAAAAACGTGTCCCTCAGATTCCCATCCCTTCTCCTTTTAAATTTATGCCCTTTAGTTTTAGACTCCTTTCCCTGGTAAACAGATCGCGACTAACTATCCTATATATGTACTGATAATCTTATACACCTCTTTAAAAAGTCACCCAGCCCCCTTTGATCTAGAGAAAGCAATCTCAGATACCATGCTATGCTGTAAAGGTGGTTGCTTCACAATTTAGACCCAGCTTGCTCCATAGCTCTAGTGACCTAGGCTCAAATGCCATATCTTCTGCCCAAGTACTCATATCTTCTCCAATATGCCTAAAATGTGCTGGTTGCTAGGCTAATTGACCTTTGTAAAATGATTAATGCTTAGTTTTAATATGCATACCAATTCATTCATAGATCTGTAAATGTTCCGAATTTGCAAAATGAAAGGTTTGTAAATGATCAATCATTCAACACATTTTTGATGTTCAGGGAATCAAGATTTATGGGAATCAGACAGGAAAAAGGATGAGATAAACAGCCATGATCTCATGGAGAATATGGTAGAATATTGTCTTCTCCTATTTCTTCAGTTCCTTGTTCTTAAAGGTTGTTGCTAGAGATATCTTGGCATTACAGTCTGCCATCTGGAGAAATCTCCATTCAAAAGACAAAAAGAAAGCTGCAGGAACTCCTATAAACCTTCTGATTCAGACAAATGAATAATTTTAATTTCAAATCTAGAAAATACATCATTGTAGTTCTTACTAAATCAGAATCAAATTGCCACTGACATATGACATTGTTTTGCAGCAGAAGTTCAGTATAAAGACATAAACAGCTATAAATTACAATAATAAATAGAGCAAGATTGAATACCAAGGTTCTTAATAACACATTCTTTGGGTGCTGCCTCTTGAAGATGTCCTTGATGGTGAGAAGGTGGTGGCTGTGATGGAGCTGGCTGGGTCTACAACTTTCTGTAATATCGTGATCCTCTGAACCGGAGCCTCCACAACAGTCACAAGGCTCTCCACTATAAATCTATATAAATGTGTAAATCTCTTTGGTGACATATCAAATCTCCCAAAACTCCTAATAAAGCAGAGCCACTGGCATGACTTCTTCATGATTGCATCAATGTGTTGATCCTTTGAGATGATAACACCCAGTAACTTGAAGCTGCTCATCTGTTCTACTGCTGAGTTCTCAATGAGGACCAGTGTGTGTTCTTCCGACCTCGTACTCTTGAAGTCCACAATCAGTTCCTTAGTCTTACTGACATTGAATGTAAGGTTGTTGTTGCAATACCACTCAAACAATTGCTCAAGTTTATTGTCAGCTGATTGTATATGTACACAATCAAACAAAACAATGGAGACCATAGTGCACCCACAAAACATATATCACACAACACATAAAACTAAATAAGTTAATAAAATATAATTCAAAATGCATGTGAAATGTGCTGCTCACTGTTCTAGTGACCAGATCTGGAAGGTGGCAGGGTATTCATTAGTCTCTGGGTGAAGAAGCTGTACCCAGTCTGGCAATCCTAGTCCTGATGCTCCTGTACCTCCTTCCTGATCATAGTGGGTCAATGAGATTGTGGGATGGGTGGTAGGGATTTCTGAGAACTCTTCGGGCCTTTCGTACATAATACTCCTGGTAAATGTTGGAAATAGGGGAATGGGACATGCCAGAGATCCTTGCAGCAGTTTTTATGGTCCTCTTTAGGGTCTTGTGATCCGATGATTTGCAGCTTCTGTACCACACAACGATGGTGTTCCTGTAGAAAATTTTTAGATTGGGAGCAAGGAGCCGTGCATGCCCCAATCTCCTCAAAAAAATGTCAATGCTGCTGTGTCTTCTTGACAAATGAGGAGGTGTTGTGGGTTCAGGTTATATCGTCCATTATGTGCACAGCAAGGAACTTTGTGCTGTTGCCTTTCTCTACAACAGAGTCATCGATGTGCAATGGAGAGTGGTCAACCTGTGCCTTCCTGAAGTCCACAATCATCTCTTTTGTCTTTCCACGCTGAGACTCAGGTTGTTGTTCTCACATGATTTGACAAGCCTCTTTACCTTCTCTCTGTACGCCGATTTATCATTTTTGCCAATGAGGCCATCCACTGTTGTATCATCAGAAAACTTGATGAGGTGGTTTGAGTTGAATCTGGCAGTGCAGTTGAGAGTCAGCACGAACAGCCATGGACTGAGCACACAACCCTGGGGGCACCAGTGCTCATCATAACGGAGCTTCAGCTGTTGCTGTTAACTTGGACTTCAAGGGACTTACCGTCAAGAAGTCTGTAACTGGTTACAGAGTGGGACGTGGAATTAAAATGTGTGGCCACTGGGAGATCCAAAGAAAGCAGGATCTCCAAGTGGCCACACATTTTAATTCCACGTCCCATTCCCATTCTGATATGTCTATCCATGGCCTCCTCTACTGTCAAGATGAAGCCACACTCAGGTTGGAGGAACACCACCTTGTATTCCGTCTGGGTAGCCTCTAACCTGACGGCATGAACATTGACTTCTCTAACTTCCGCTAATGCCCCACCTCCCCCTCGTATCCCATCTGCTATTTATTTATTTATATACACACATTCTTTTTCTCTCTCTCCATTTTCTCCCTCTGTCCCTCTCACTATACTCCTTGCCCATCCTCTGGTTTTTTCCCCCCCTCCCCCTTTTCTTTCTGCCTAGGCCTCCTGTCCCATGATCCTCTCATATCCCTATTGCCAATCAACTGTCCAGCTCTTGGCTCCATCCCTCCCCCTCCTGTCTTCTCCTATTTTTTCGGATCTCCCCCTCCCTGTCCCACTTTCAAATCTCTTACCATATCTCAGGTAATGATGAGTTTCAGTACAGAGAGGAAATTAAGAACCCGGTGACATGCAGCGAAGACAATAACCTATTCCTCAACGTCAGCAAGACGAAGGAATTGGTTGTTGACTTCAGAAGGAGTAGCGGACCGCACGACCCAATTTACATCGGTGGTGCGCAAGTAGAACAGGTCAAAAGCTTTAAGTTCCTTGGGGTCAATATCACAAATGACCTGACTTGGTCCAACCAAGCAGAGTCCACTGCCAAGAAGGCCCACCAGCGCCTTTACTTCCTGAGAAAACTAAAGAAATTTGGCCTGTCCCCTAAAACCCTCACTAATTTTATAGATGCACCATAGAAAGCATTCTTCTAGGGTGCATCACAACCTGGTATGGAAGTTGTCCTGTCCAAGACCGGAAGAAGCTGCAGAAGATCGTGAACACGGCGCAGCACATCACACAAACCAATCTTCCGACTTTGGACTCACTTTACACCGCACGCTGTCGGAGCAGTGCTGCCAGGATAATCAAGGACACGACCCACCCAGTCAACACACTTTTCGTCCCTCTTCCCTCTGGGAGAAGGCTCAGGAGCTTGAAGACTCATACGGCTAGATTTGGGAACAGCTTCTTTCCAACTGTGATAAGACTGCTGAACGGATCCTGACCCGGATCTGGGCCGTACTCTCCAAATATCCGGACCTGCCTCTCGGTTTTTTTGCACTACCTTACTTTCCATTTTCTATTTTCTATTTATGATTTATAATTTAAATTTTTAATATTTACTATCAATTTGTAATCCAGGGAGCGGGAAGCACAGAATCAAATATTGCTGTGATGATTGTACGTTCTAGTATCAATTGTTTGGCGACAATAAAGTGTAAAGTATAAAGTAGCTCTTCTTTCAGTTAGTCCTGACGAAGGGTCTCGGCCCGAAACATCGACTGTACCTCTTCCTAGAGATGCTGCCTGGCCTGCTGCATTCCCCCAGCAACTTTTATGTGAAATTCCAGCATCTGCAGATTTCCTTGTGTTTGCATTAGGAACTCTGTTGGCTGGGCCACGTAGGTTGTCCAGACCAGATAGGCTATCTGGCTCCCTAGTTTACAAGGGTTTACCTCGACTAGGGTACTGCGATCAGGCAGGGTGCCCTCAGGGGGAGAGGGTGTTTTCTTTGATGTCACGTCATTCATTGCATCAAATCGTGCATAGAAAGCATTCAGCCTATCAGAAAGGGAGGCATACAGGCTGGACTTGTAATCTGTTATAGTTTTTATACCTTGATACATGCACCATGTGTTCCTGGTGTGACAAAGGTATCTGTGAATTTTCTTTGAGTACCGTCGTTTTGCCTTCCTGATGGCATGGAAGAGCACAGCTCTTGCTAACCTCACAGTTGTCTTATCCCCCGACCTGCAGGCAGCATCCTGATCCCTAAGCACTGCACAAACCTCTGCAGTCAGCCATGTTCCCTGATTTGCACTGGCAGTCATAGTGGTCATAGTCATACTTTATTGATCCCGGGGGAAATTGGTTTTCGTTACAGTTGCTCCATAAATAATAAATAGTAATAAAACCATAAATAGTTAAATAGTAATATGTAAGTTATGCCAGGAAATAAGTTCAGGACCAGCCTATTGGCTCAGGGTGTCTGACCCTCCAAAGGAGGAGTTGTAAAGTTTGATGGCCACAGGCAGGAATGACTTCCTATGACGCTCTGTGTTGCATCTTGGAGGAATGAATCTCTGGCTGAATGTACTCCTGTGCCCACCCAGTACATTATGTAGTGGATGGGAGACATTGTCCAAGATGGCATGCAACTTAGACAGCATCCTCTTTTCAGACACCACCGTCAGAGAGTCCAGTTCCATCCCCACCACGTCACTGGCCTTACGAATGAGTTTGTTGATTCTGTTGGTGTATGCTACCCTCAGCCTGCTGCCCCAGCACACAACAGCAAACATGATAGCACTGGCCACCACAGACTCGTAGAACATCCTCAGCATCGTCCGGCAGATGTTAAAGGACCTCAGTCTCCTCAGGAAATAGAGATGGCTCTGACCCTTCTTGTAGACAGCCTCAGTGTTCTTTGACCAGTCCAGTTTATTATCAATTCGTATCCCCAGGTATTTGTAATCCTCCACCATGTCCACCCTGACCCCCTGGATGGAAACAGGGGTGACCGGTACCTTAGCTCTCCTCAGGTCTACCACCAACTCCTTAGTGCTTAGTTCAGTCCAGTGCTTAATCACAGTAGCACCCTTAATGCATTTTCCTATACAGCCAGTCACTGATGCCGCACATTCATCAGTGTTGATGTGATGATCGTACTTCACCAGCTCCCTGAATAAGCTCCAGTTCGTGCTGTTGGGACAGTCCTGCAGTGCCGAGGTGGCACATTCTGCCCAGGACCCGACCTCCGTGGTTTGACTTGTTTAACCAGTGGTCTGTCTACAGGGACTAGCAAAATTGATGTATCCAGGATGAGGGCAGGGTGCAGCTTTGCCGGCTCCACAGCCTTGATTTAGACCAGGTCTAATATATTCTCTCCTCTGGTTGCAAAGTTGACATGTTGGTAGAACTTTGGCCGACTGTTTTTAGCTTGGCATGATTGAAGTCACCGCCAACAATAAAGAAACCATCAGAATGAGTGACTTGGAGATTGCAGATAGCGCAGTAGAGCTCCGGCAAAGCTTCCCAGCATTCACACAGGGGGAATGTAAATAGCAACAATCAGAATGGCAGTGAATTCCCTCAGTAAGTAGAAGGGCCTGCAATTCACCATTAAGATCTTCATATATGGTGAGCAATGGGCCGTTACTATCCAGTTCAAACACCAGTTCTCATTGACATAGACACACGGACCTCCTCCATGGGTCCTACAGCATTTCTGTCCACCTGAAAGGGGATTAGACTGTCTAGCTGGATGGCTGAGTCTACAGTGGTGTCCTGGAACATTGTTTCTATCAGGATGAGTGTACAGCAGTCCCTCATCTCCCGATGGTTCACATGCAGATGCATGTAATCCAGCTTATTTTCTAGCGATCAGATGTTAGCAAGTAGAGTCACCGGGAGTGTGGGCCTGCGGGTCTTGTTCAAATACTGGCACACTTACCATGTTCCTGTGTTCTCGTGCACCCCAAGATGTAGTTGGCCATGGTGCAGAGTGATGATCTACTCCATGTAACTGTGTGGCCGTAATGCTTATCCTCAATGGTAATTAGGCATTAATGGCCGTAACTGCACAGCGTCATCATTATCCATCTCACTAGGAGGTAGACTTGCAGATTTGAGTCCTGCCAAAGGGTCTTGGCCCGAAACGTTGACTGCACTTTTTCCATAGCTGCTGCCTGGCCTTCTGAGTCCCTCCAGCATTTTGTGTGTGTTGCAGATTTTAGTATGCTTTATGATCAGCAGTGATTTTCAGTCATAGAAGTTATGAACAGGATGAAAAGTTTCACCATTGATTGGAGCTGGAGATGCTGCTGTGACCATGCACACTGCCATCTTGTGATCTATCTCACTCCTGTAAGCATCTTCATCACCATCTGAGGTGTTACCAACAGTTGTGTCAACATGTCATCAGTGAATTTTGTAGATGGCGTTTGAGTTGCCATGCTAAACAAACAAATTATCAAATGAAAATATTCCAGAATCAGTTTTTGGGGCGGTATGATAGCGTAATGATTAGCACAATGCTTTACAGTTCTAGCAAACTGGGTTCAAATCCTGCAGATACCTGTAAGGAGTTTGTACATTCCCCCCAGTCTCCTCCAAGTGCTCCAGTTTCCTTCCACAGTCCAAAGACGTAATGGTTGGTAGGTTAGTTTGTCACTATAAATTGTCCCATGATTAAAATCAGGGGTTACTGGGCAGTGCAGCTTGGAGGGTCAGAAGTGCTTATACCACACCGTATATCAATAAATAAATAATATCAGCAACATACATTGTGCAATTTGGTGATTTTCCACACTTATTTATTAAATGTATATTTTAGATTATGATCTATTTTATTTTAGCAAATTGTAATATTTTTTGAGTAGCTGTTTTTATCCCTTCCTGATTTATATGTACTATTACTATCCATACATGATTTGCTTCTGGGACTGAAATTTGGCCTAATCAGATATAGATTTTCTAAATTAATAAAGCATTCTTCTTTTATAATGTCAGGCCTATCCTTTAAAGTGCAATGTTTGGTTACTCCAAAAGTTTAGAATGTTGGTTTTCACTACTTTTGAGAAACAAAAGTTGCAAATTATCAGTTGTTTATATATTTCACTCTTCAAGGCTCTGCCAGCTGTAGAAATTGTTTTCTTATTACAGAATTCTCAATATGTTGTTTTTGTCTTGCTTTTAAAGCTTCCAGAAGTGTCAACATCATAGACCAATTGCAAAAACTAAACTCATAGCTGCATTCTAATAATTCTTGGACAGTAACCCATCTTTTTTTTCTTTAAATATGTGAAGTTTCATTTGAATTGTGATCCTGCCAGTTGAAGTGGAAGTGCATGCTCATTCTGTGGAGTTGGAAAGAGGAAGATGGAATGCTACCTCACCTGCTGAGCATCTCCTACATTTCCTGTTTTTATTCCAGGATCTACACTTTTTGCTTTTAAATGGTTTGGATTAGATTTGCTCTAATTTGTTAAATGATATTTAAACTATTCCTCTGACCTGCAGGGCCAGGAACTTTAAAGTTATGGTTACAAAGTAGGAATCACAAGTTTGCATTTTGTCAAGACCTCTCATTGAATTTTCAATTTCACAGAGGTGTGAATGCTTAGCTGTTGACAATATTCTCAAGGTGGAAATGGATGAATCATTGGAGAATCATCTAATGCTACAATCAGAATGTGAGGTGGATTTAGTGAGATTAAAAATGGAGACAGATTCTTCAGCTATTGAGTCCATGCCAATTCCCAGGATTCTGACAAACAAATTGGTTAATTTTACATCAGCCAATTAACCTATCAACCTGCCCATGGGAGGGATCTGGAACATCCTGAGGAAACTTCATGGTCTCATGAAGAATGTGCAAATCCCACAGACGGCACCCGAATTCAGGATGGGATCTCAGGCAGCAGCTCCATCAGATGTGCCAGTATTTTTCCCCAAGGCACAGGATCAGTTGTGACCTTAATGAGGACAGAGTATGCTGAAAGGACTCTAGGCCTTCCTGCTTTGTCTATATATTCTTACAAAAAGAGGAAAGGACGAGATATTTAAATGTAAACATGAAAATATTAAACTTAAGAATTTAGAATAGCAAAGGGAGGGCATCAGAAAAGTATAAACATAGTTTTAGATAAAATATGGTTTGCAATATATGATGGCAGAGAGTTAAGCAATCTATCTGCAAGAAATCTTTAAAAGCAAAAATCTGCTGAAATAACCTGAAGGTTAGGCAGTATCCGTGCAAAGAGAAATTAGGTCAAGCTTCCTTTTAAACTGATCTCTGCTCTTAACCTCAAATATACATTGAGACATTCTACTCACTCTTTGGTTTAAGTCTATTTCACACTATTAGTGATCACCCCATATTCGTGGCCCTAATTGAAAACAAGTTTTCCACACTACCCTGGCAATTCTTAAAGACCATTATATGGTCACCCCTTGGTCTGCTCTTTTTTTTTACAGAAAAGAACTCCTGTCTGTTCAATATTTCCTGAAGGATACAACCTCTCAGTTTGGGTAAATCTCGGTTACAGATTCTTCAGGGTTTTCGTCTCTAACTGGTAAAGCACAAAAACACAGTTTCTGCTACAATCTTACAATCCACAGGTAATAGTTAAAACTTCTGTTAAGCTGTCTCTCGTATAACTCACATTTTCATCAATATGATGTATAAAATGTAGATTTAAAACTACCATTGCAAAGAAATAAGAAAAGAACAATTGATTTGGATCAGCTCTTTAAGCTTTTCTAACCATTGTTATCTGCTAAGGATGTCATCAGTAAACAATGCCCTGATGAATAAAATTTCAAACGTGCCATGGAAATTCAGGAAACATTAATGTTTCCAATCTTCCAGTTGCTGCTCGACAATAATATCAAAGTTTCAGGGATCTTACTAGTAGCCTGAAAGGATATGTGAGATACGTTCAACAATCCTTTGGTGAAGCTACTTAACCATAATTCTTGTTACGCTTGTCAAGGTCCTGTGAGACTGACTTGCCCAAGCATGTGGCGACCAAGGGCATATTAGAGGATGGAAACTGTACTGCTTAGTATTCTGTCTGTTGATGGAGACATTAGAAATTCTGAGCATGACTATTGGCAAATACTCCTCTTTTTGTTCTTCCCATTTCTCCTCCTTTTCTTAAGAAAATAATCAAAGATAACTTCCTTCCATTCCAGTTCTATGATTCCAAGGTGGCTAATGAGGACAAAGTGGGAAGTGTAGATTCTTCTGGAGATGGGACAGATAGTGGCTAATGGTGGGCAGGGGTTAGTATATGAGGTGACTTACCCTAGCACTAAGCTGAATTCCACAACCTGTGGACTCACTTTCAAGGATTCTACAACTCTTATCTCAATATTATTGATTACTTAAACGTCTATTTTTATTATTATTTTGTTTTGCTTTTTGTATTTGCACAATTTGTTTTCTTTTACATATTGGTTGTTTGTCCATATTTGTTTGTGTGTAGTTTTTCGTTGATTCTATTGTATTTATTGTGAATAGCCACAAGAAAATGAATTTCAGGTTAGTATATGGTGACGTATATGTACTTTGATAATAAAAGTACTTTGGACTTTGAACTGCTCCTTCCAACCCTCAGCACATTCCATCTTCAAGGTTCTCAATATCGTTCCCAATGATCTTTGCGTACTTTCTTCAAAGAGGCTTTGAGCATATTCCTGATTTTCTTTTCGTCTGGTCACCTGGTATTTTCTTCCCAATCCCAGATTTTGAAATAAGAGTGCCTGTTTCCAGAAGCTGGTGTCAGGCTTGTGAACAATGAGGCCTGGGTGTAAAAATGAACATAATTTTAGATAATATATGGTTGCAAAAAATGATAGCAGGGGGTTAAGCAAGAAACCCTTAAAAGCAAAATACATTGGAAATATTCAAAAGGTCAGGCAGCTTCCGTGCAGAGAGCCAGCTAGCTGACTGGGGTAGGTAGAGCCTCAATACTAGGGGTGATATTAGCCTGGGAGAGCCATTGACCTTGGCTCACTTGACCCTCCAGTTCATTTGGAGAACTTTGTAGAGACAATGTTGGTGGTACTGTTTTTCCCCATGACTTGAGAAGCCTGTAAGTAATCCAGGTCACAGAAACACCAAGTGGAGTTGGCTGACAGGTACTAAATATACCCAGAATGGTGAACTTCATCGCTGATGGCTGCTTCTACCAAGATGTTAACCCCCCCCCCCACCTCCCCAAATATGTTCAAGGTTCTCATATTACTTTTTTAGAGTAATGGAGCAGGACAGGTTGATAGAGAACATTAGTTCTGCATTTGTTGAGTGTACAACTGATCTTACCATTTGCTTCGGTAAAGGAGTCAACAGTGACTTAGAGTTCACCTTTGAGCATTTGCATATGCACACATTATCTGAATGTTGCAGCTCTGCTGAGGTTTTGGTAACTTCAGTTCTGTACTGTAGTTGCTGTAGGCGGAATAGTTTCCTGTTAGATTCCACTTCCATGGGAGGTTTGTTAAAAGTGAGATTGTAACAACAGCAAATCATAAACACTAGAACTTCTGCAGATGCTGGAAATCCAGAGCAAGACACACAAAATGCTGCAGGAACTCAGCAGGTCAGGCAGCCTCTATGGAGAAGAATAAACTGTCACGTTTTGGGCTAAGACACATCATCAGGACAGTAACAAGAAAGATTGAGCTAAATGTTAGGGCCTGTTACAGCTTTTATGACACCATATGCTATAAATAGTTTTAAGTAATCACTGAGAATGGTTCCTCTGTAAATCTAAAAACGTTTTAAACTTCCCTTACTAGCTCTTCTTTCAGTTAGTCCTGACGAAGGGTCTCGGCCCGAAACGTCGACTGTACCTCTTCCTAGAGATGCTGCCTGGCCTGCTGCATTCACCAGCAACTTTTATGGGTGTTCCTCTGTAAATCCATTGCTTACTATCACAGTTGGAAATTCTGCACTTTAAAATGACTACAAACTATAAACTTACTTAGAAACATGCATTTCAGTAAGCACTTCAGAATGTCAAATGTCTTTACGATGGGTTCATGGGAAATGTATTGTATGCAGTGCTACTGGAACTTATAAAATAAAATGATACCATAATCTGGCTCATATATGCCAATTTAGCAAAAGATAATCAACTGTTTAAAAAAAGAGGGCTGGCAATGATCCAGAGAGGCCAACAATTCAGGGACTTCCCTGATTGTAAACCTGTGCAAGTAAAAGCAAGTAGTGACTTGGATTTTGTAGGTTAAACTGCAAGTAGAACGTTCCACTGGGTTCATTGGTGAAAAAAACATTAGTACACAAAGGTCCAATGGAGGAAATCCAAACTGTGAAAGCACAACGTTCCAGTTGCGTCTAGGAACCGTTCCTAAATTGTTCCTTTTAAATTTTAAGAATGGTGATTTTTCATTAATTTTTGCAATTTGCAAATCACTGTGATTCCTGGTTAATATAAAAAAACACACAAAAGAAAGATGTGGATTTTCAACAGGCTATTATTTCATGGGAAAATATCTCAATAGTTAATTTCTTACCCATCTCCAATTCCAAAACACTTCTGACATGCACAGTGGTGCTGCTTCCTCATGGCCCACAGGGTTTCTGGTTCAACCTTGATCATGGGTGCTCTTTCCTTGTGGAGTTGCATGTTCCTCCTGTGACAAGATGGATTTCTGCTGAGTGCTCTCTCATTCCAAGGATGTGGTGGAAAGTTAATTGGCTACCATCAATTATCCTTTAGCCTAGGTGAGTGGTAAAATAATAAAAATGATGAGTTGATGGTGGGAATGAGGAGAGGACAATGGCATTGGTCTACTGGAAGCCATGCGTACCTAATCTGCCAAAAGACAATTACCTGCATCATGCTGAGGTGGTGAATATCTAAAATGTGCTGTCAGAGGAGGCAGATAAAGTTTAAAAGGTTTTGGACTGGAACTCAGATAGGAAAGATGTAGAGGAATACAGGCCTAATAAGGACAAATGGGACAAGTGTGGATAGACTTCAAGTTCATCATGAAAAAGATGGACCAAAGAGCCCTTCCTTCTGTTGTATCATAATATGTTTCCATGATAAATCCCCATCATTACATGGCATATTATTTTCTCTCAGCAAACACTGCTTCCAAAAACCCATGCACTCACAGGGAAAACATACAAACTGCTTATAGATGGTGCTGGAATTAAACTCCAAAGTCCAGATGTTCATGCCATCGGGTTGGAGGCTACCCAAACCAAATATAAGATGTTGTTTCTCCAACCTAAGTGTGGCCTCATCATGACAGTGGAGGAGGCCATGGATGGACATATCAGAACGGGAATGGGAAGTGGAATTAAAATGGATGGCCACTGGGAGATCCCACACATTCTGGCAGACAGAGCATAGATACTCGGCAAAGTGGTCTCCCAATCTACATCAGAAAAGTATGTAAAGCTTTGGAAGTTGGGATCAAACGAAGCACATGAGGATTGTAAAGAAGCCAGAAAATAACTAAGGAAGGGAATTAGGAAATCCAGGAGGGGCCATGAAAAATCCTTGGCAAGTAGGATTAAGGTGAATCCCAAGGCATTCTACACATACATCTAGAGCAAGAGGATAACTAAGGAGAGGGTGGAAACACACAAGAATAAAGGGGGGATCATTTGCTTGGAGATTGTGATTGAGGTATTTAATGAGTACTTTGATTCAGTATTTACCAAGGAAAAGGATATGGAGGACCAGATCAGTGCTGGGTGTATAAATACATTAGGGTAGTTAGAGATCAAGGAGGAGGAAGTGTTGGGCCCTCTAATGAGTATTGAGGTGGATAAGTCCCCAGGGCCTGATACAATTTACCCCAGGTTATTGAAGGAGGCAAGAGACGAGATTGCTGGGGTCTTGACCAGTATCTTCATGTCCTGTCTAGGCACAGGCGAGGTTCTGAAAGACTCACAAGTGGCTAATGTACCTCTATTTAGAAAGAGATCAAGGGAAAATCCTGGGAACTATAAACCAGTGAGGTAGGATATATATGCATTTGGAAACTCAAGGCCTAATTAGGGAGAGCCAGCATGGCTTTGTGTGTGGCAGGTCATGCCTTACCAACTTGATTGAGTTTTTTGACAAAGTGATGAGAAAGATTGATGAGGGTAAGCTAATGGATGTTGTTTACATGGATTTTAGTAAGGCACTTTGCAAAGTTCCTATGGGAAGCTAATCCAGAAGATGACCCATGGGATCTGCATTGAATTAGCTATTTGGATTCAGAACTGGCTTGCCCATAGAAGACGGGGGGTAGTGATTGAAGGGACTTATTCAAGCTGGAGGTCTGTAATTAGTGGTGTTCCACAGGGATCTGTGCAAGATCCTCTGCTGTTTGTGAAGTATATAAATAACCTAGATAAAAACGTAGATGGGTGGATTAGTAAGTTTGTGGATGACACCAAGATTGGAGTTGTGGATAGTGTAGAAGACTGGCAAAGAGTGCAGCACAATATAGGTCAGTTGCAGAGATGGGCAGAGAAATGGCAGATGGAGTTAAACCCAGATAAATGTGAGGTGTTGCTCTTTGGTAGGGCAAATGCAAGGAAACAGTACACTGTTAGGGACAAATTCCTTAAGAGTATTGTTGAGCAGAGAGATCTTGGGACCCAAGTTCCCAGCTCCATGAAAGTGGCTACACAGGTCAATAAGGTGGTTAAAAGGGCTTACAGAAAGCTTGTCTTTTTTAGCCAAGGCATTGAGTTCAAAAGTTAAGATTCAATTTTATAAAACTCTGATGAGGTTTGCACACAATTCTAGTTGCCTCACTACAGGAAGGATGTTGAGTCTTTGAAGAGAGTGTAGAAAAGGTTCATGACGACGCTGCTTGGTTCAGAGAGCATGTGCTATCACGAGAGTTGGATAAATTTTGGTTGTTTGCTCTGGAGCACCGGAGGCAGAGGGAAGATCTGATAGAGGTTTACAAGATTATGAGAGGCATTGTTACAGTGGACAATCTGTTTCCCAGTGTTGAAATATCTAATATCAGAGACCATGCATTGGAGGTGAGAGGGAGTAGGTTCAAAGATACGTGAGGGGTAAGATTTTTACTCAGAGGGTGATAGATGCCTGGACTGTGCTGCCTGGTATGGTGGTAGAGGCAAATAGATTAGAGGCTTTTAAGAGACGTTTGGATAGGCACATGGATGTCAGGAAGATGGAGGGATATGGCATGGTGTAGGTCGAGGGGATTAGTATTTGGGTATTTTTGATTTGATTTTTAGCTGGTTCAGCACAACATTATGGGCTGAATGGTCTGTTCCTGTGCTGTACATTTCTATGTTCTCCAATCTTATTGGATTTTTCCCTTCCATATTTCTTCCAGTGACCATGTGGGGTCCTTCCAGGTGCTATAGTTTCCTCCCACAGAGCAGTGGGCTATTACTTACTATTAGATAGGGCTAACCCCTATTGACAGCAATGGATCTGGGGTTGAGAGGGTGAACAGCTTTGAGTTCCGTTGCATCCATATCACCGAGGACCTCACGTGGTCTTTACGCACCAGCTGTGTGATGAAAAAGGCACAACAGTGCCTCTTTCACCTCAGACAGTTGAGAAAGTTTGGTATGGGCTCCCAAATCCTAAGAACTTTCTACAGGGGTATAATTGAGAGCATCCTGACTGGCTGCATCACTGCCTGGTATGGGAACTGTACCTCCTTTAATCACAGGACTCTGCAGAGAATGGAGCGGACAGCCCAGCACATCTGTAGATGTGAACTTCCCATGATTCAGGACATTTACAGAGACAGGTGTGAAAAAAGGGCCCAAAGGATCATTGGGAGGGGGGACCTGAGTCACCCCAAACACAATCTATTCCAGCTGCTACCATCCAGGAAATGGTACCGCAGCATAAAAGCCAGGACCAACAGGCTCTGGGACAGCTTCTTCAACCAGGCCATCAGACTGATGAACTCACGCTGATTTGAGTGTATATTATGTTACATTGACTGTTCTATTTATTATAAATTATTATAAAGTACGATTACACATTTAGACAGAGATGTAACAAAGATTTTTACTCCTCATATATGTGAAGGATGTAAGAAATAAAGTCAATTCAATTCAATATTGGATGCAATTTTATGTATAACAGGTACTCTCTTTTCCGCGTGGATTGTATGCATTACACCTAGCCCAGTATTCCACTGCAGCTAGGGTTGACAACAATTCCATATGATAAGGGATATCCTTGCTTATAGAGATATTTGATTATGTGCTTTTGGCACCTTTATCTCTCACAGAGAGATAAAGCGGCTGCTGTTCCCAATACCAGTTGTTTCAAATCATCGAATAACAGAGAGAAAGAGATGTTTGAAATTCCCTGAAATTTTACATTAGAATTGAGTGGCCAGCAGACAGAATTAAACAAAAGACAGAATTAAGATAAATGGCCAATAGCAAAAAAGCAAAGAAGGGTCAGAGGAGTTATTTTCAATATTTGTACAAAAGACAGCAACTGTCTGTTAGATGTCACTATGCTAAACTCTATTCTCGAAATATCTGATTTAAGTTTTCTTGATTGTATCATCCACTTTGCTTTAGAAATCATCAAGAATACAGTTTTCTACTTTCAGTAATAATGTAAAGGCAAACCAACAACAACAGGAGGGAGGGCAGGGAAACATGCTGAGAAATAATGTATCAATATTATTAATATCAATAACATTGCTATCACTTTCTGTTGGCAATTACTGGAAAAGAGTTAAGAAGAGGAAGAAGTGTTTTTGAAAATATACAATTCCTCTTGCTCGACTTGGAATGACAATCTACATGCCATTGACTACAGGATAAAAACAAAATAACTCAGTGGCCACTTTATTAGGAACACCCATAGACCTGCTTGTTAAAGCAAGTATCTAATCCGTCAATCATGTGGTGGCAGCTCAGTGCATAAAAGCATGCAGACATGGTCAAGAGGTTCAGTTGTTGTTCAGTGCAAACATCAGAATGGGGAAGAAATGTGATCTATGTGACTCTGACTGTGGAATGATTGTTGGTACCAGACAGGCTGGGTTCAGGTAACACACATCAAAGTTGCTGGTGAACGCAGCAGGCCTGGCAGCATCTATAAGAAGAGGTACAGTCGACGTTTTGGGCCGAGACCCTTCGTCAGGACTAACTGAAAGAAGAGCTAGTAAGAGATTTGAAAGTGGGAGGGGGAGGGGGAGATCCAAAATGATAGGAGAAGACAGGAGGGGGAGAAATGGAGCCAAGAGCTGGGATAAGAGAGGATCATGGCACAGGAGGCCCAGGGAGAAAGAAAAGGGGGAGGGGGGGAAACCCAGAGGATGGGCAAGGGGTATATTGAGAAGGACAGAGGGAGAAAAAGGAGAGAGAGAGAAAGACTGTGTGTATATAAATAAATAACGGATGGGGTACGAGGGGGAGGTGAGGCATTAGCAGAAGTTTGAGAAGCCAATGTTCATGGATTCAGTATCTCTGAAACTGCTGATCTCCTGGGATTTTCATGCACAACAGTCTCTAGAGTTTAGAGAACGGTGTGAAAAACAAAAAAAAAATCCAGTGAGGTGCAGTTCTGTGGGCAGAAACACCTTGTTAATGAGAGGAATCATGGAGAATGACCAGACTGGTTCAAGCTGACAGGGAGGTGACAGTAACTCAAATAACCTCATGTTACATCAGTAGTATGCAGAGGACCAAGGACATACACTCAATGAGCACTTTATTAGGTACAGCAGGTGCCTATTAAAGTGGGCATTGAGTGGAAATGCTATCCACTAGAATGAGGACAACATACAGTACAAATCTACAGCTCAGTTCAACTATCTGCAGCATTGTGGAGTTAATAGTAGCACAGAATCAGGAATAATTCAAAGTTTTTCATTCAGATGGTAAAATATATCAGAATCTGAATCAGGTTTATTAAATCATTGGCATGTGACTCGAAATTTGTTAAGTTAGCAGCAGCAGTTCAGAGCAATAGATAATATAGAAGAGAAAAAATATAATAAATAAATAAGTAAATCAATTACAGTACTGTATACATATAGTATATGTATACAAATCGATATGGGTAGAGCTGCGTAACACCAGTTGTTTACAATATATATTAATGACTTGGATGAGGGAATTAAATGCAGCATCTCCAAGTTTGCGGATGACACGAAGCTAGGTGGCAGTGTTAGCAGTGAGGAGGATGCTAAGAGGATGCAGGGTGACTTGGATAGGTTGGGTGAGTGGGCAAATTCATGGCAGATGCAATTTAATGTGGATAAATGTGAAGTTATCCACTTTGGTGGCAAAAATAGGAAAACAGATTATTATCTGAATGGTGGCCGATTAGGAAAAGGGGAGGTGCAACAAGACCTGGGTGTCATTATACACCAGTCATTGAAAGTGGGCATGCAGGTACAGCAGGCGGTGAAAAAGGCAAATGGTATGCTGGCATTTATAGCGAGAGGATTCGAGTACAGGAGCAGGGAGGTACTACTGCAGTTGTACAAGGCCTTGATGAGACCACACCTGGAGTATTGTGTGCAGTTTTGGTCCCCTAATCTGAGGAAAGACATCCTTGCCATAGAGGGAGTACAAAGAAGGTTCACCAGATTGATTCCTGGGATGGCAGGACTTTCATATGAAGAAAGACTGGATGAACTAGGCTTGTACTCGTTGGAATTTAGAAGATTGAGGGGGGATCTGATTGAAACGTATAAGATCCTAAAGGGATTGGACAGGCTAGATGCAGGAAGATTGTTCCCGATGTTGGGGAAGTCCTGAACGAGGGGTCACAGTTTGAGGATAGAGGGGAAGCCTTTTAGGACCGAGATTAGGAAAAACTTCTTCACACAGAGAGTGGTGAATCTGTGGAATTCTCTGCCACAGGAAACTGTTGAGGCCAGTTCATTGGCTATATTTAAGAGGGAGTTAGATATGGCCCTTGTGGCTACGGGGGTCAGGGGGTATGGAGGGAAGGCTGGGGCGGGGTTCTGAGTTGGATGATCAGCCATGATCATAATAAATGGTGGTGCAGGCTCAAAGGGCCGAATGGCCTACTCCTGCACCTATTTTCTATGTTTCTATGTTTCTATATATTGAATAGATTAAAATTCGTGCAAAAAACAGAAATACTGTGTATTAAAAAAATGAGGTATTGTCCAAGGGTTCAATGTCCATTTAGGAATTGGATGGCAGAAGTGAAGAAGCTGTTCCTGAATCGCTGAGTGTGTGCTTTCAGGCTTCTGTACCTCCTACCTGATGGTAACAGTGAGAAAAGGGCATGCCCTGGGTGCTGGAGGTCTTTAATAATGGACGCTGCCTTTCTGAGACACCACTCCCTAAAGATGTCTTGGGTACTTTGTAGGCTAGTACCCAAGATGGAGCTAACTAGATTTACAAACTTCTGCAGCTTCTTTTGGTCCTGTGCAGTAGCCCCTCCATACCAGACAGTGATGCAGCCTGTCAGAATGCTCTCCACGGTACATCAATAGAAGTTTTTGAATGTATTTGTTGACATGCCAAATCTCTCCAAACTCCTAATAAAGTATAGCTGCTGTCTTGCCTTCTTTATAACTACGTCAATATATTGGGACCAGGTTAGATCCTCAGAGACCTTGACATCCAGGAACTTGAAGCTGCTCATTCTCTCCACTTCTGATCCTTCGATGAGGATTGATATGTGCTCCTTCGTCTTACCCTTCCTTAAGTCCGCAATCAGCTCTTTCATCTTACTGACGTTGAGTGCCAGTTTGTTGCTGCGGCACCATTCCACTAGTTGGCATATCTCACTCCTGTACGCCCTCTTGTCACCACCTGAGATTCTAACAACAATGGTTGTATAGTCAGAAAATTTATAGATGGCATTTGAGTTATGCCTAGCCAGACAGTCATGTGTATATAGAGGGTAGAGCAGTGGGCTAAGCACACGCCCCTGGGGTGTGCTAGTGTTGGTCATCAGCAAGGAGGATATGTTATCACTAATCTGCACGGACTATGGTCTTCCGGTTAGGAAGTCGAGGATCCAATTGCAGAGGGAGATACAGAGGCGCAGGTTATGCAACTTCTCAATCAGGATTGTGGGAATGATGGTATTAAATGCTGAGTTTTAGTCAATGCACAGCATCCTGACGTAGGTGTTTGTGTTGTCCAGGTGGTCTAAAGCCGTGTGGAGAGCCATTGAGATTGCATCTGCCATTGACCTATTGTGGTGATAGGCAAAATGCAATGGGTCCAGGTCCTTGCTGATGCAGGAGTTCAGTCTAGTCATATCCAACCTCTCAAAGCATTTCATCACTGTCGATGTGAGTGCTACCGGGCGATATTCATTAAGGCAGCTCACATTATGCTTCTTAGGCACTGGTATAATTGTTGCCTTTTTGAAACAAGTGGGAACTTCCACCTGTAGCAGTGAGAGGTTGAAAATGTTCTTAAATACTCCTGCTAGTTGGTTGGCACAGGTTTTCAGAGCCCTACCAGGTACTCCATATATTTATAAAGCCCTTATTATTTTAATTGTTTGTAATAAGACAATATCAACTACCAATACCATTAAGTACTTTCATAAGGAGGGAAATAAGAAAGGGTGATTGATTGGTAGGACAAGAACCAAAATTTGGGTCTGTAATAACTGTAAACGCCTTCACAAGAAACTTTACCAACCAGAAGTTCAAGTTCAAATTCATTTACCCCTGCCGTCCCAAAGGTGCTACAATCATGAGGAATCCATTCTTCAACCCTTTAAGCAAATAGCATCATTGTGTGGGCCTGGGATGTTTTTCTCAAAAATTTACAAAGAAGATTATTTTTGCACTCAAAGGAGGTCAGGTGCTCCCTCTGCAGGTAGGTATCCTGCTTGGCAATAACTCTGCAGATAGAATCAATAGTATTGATTCTCATCCTGCCCCTGAGACATCCCCCGGCAGTCATTCCCCTCAGCAACAGGTATACCCTTTTGGATACTGCTGAGGGGGATGACCTATCTGGGCAAGGCAGCAGCAGCCAGACCAATAGCACTGTGGTCAGCTCTGAGCCTCAGAAGGGTAGGGTGAAGTCAGGCCGAGCAATAGTCATAGGGGTCTCAATAGTTAGGGGGACAGTTAGGAGATTCTGCGTCAGCAAAAAAAAAGCAGGATAACGTGTTGCCTCCCTGGTGCTCAGGTCCAGGATGTCTCTGAGTGTAGCAGACTATTCTTGAAGTGGAGGGTGAGCAGCTAGAGGTTGTGGTACATGTTGGTATCAATAACATAGGCAGGAGGGGGGCAGAGGTCCTGCACAGTAAGTTTAGGGAGTTAGGAAGGAGTTGAAGAGCAGGACCTCCAAGGTGGTAATCTCCGGATTACTCCCAGTGCCACGAGCTAGTGAAGGTCAGAACAGTAAGATAGCGCAGATGAATGAGTGGCTGAGGAGGTGGTGCAGGGGCAGGGTTTCAAGTTCTTGGATCATTGGAACCTTTTCTGGGGAAAGGGTGACCTGTACAAGTGGGACAGGTTGCACCTGAACTGGAGGGGAACCAATATCATGGGAGGGAGTTTTGCTAATGCTATTGGGGAGGGTTTAAACTCGATTTGCAGGGGCTGAAGAGGCAGAGGCTGGAGCGGTTGGTGCACAAGTAGAGACAACTTGTAGTAAGTTTGTGAGGAAGTATAAGCAGATGATAGAGCAAAGAAGTACTTAGGTTGTTTGAGGTGTGTCATAAACAAGGCAGATGAACTTACAGTGTGGATCAATATGTGGAAGTATGACGTTGTGACCATTACTGAGACTTGGATGTCTCAGGGGCAGGAATGGCTGCTGAGTGTGCCAGGCTTTGTCTGTCTGTCTCGGTACCATATCCGATGCGGACTTTGGTGACCATGGTTTTCCATATAGCTCTATCCTTTGTTTTTTAGATGACTTCCATTTCCTCGATATGTAGCCACCTGGCTATGCTTTTGATGTACATAAGCTGAGGTCTTCCTCTAGGTTTACTCCCTCAATCTTTCCAGAGGGTACGAGTTTTTCTAGTTCATCTTTCCGCATGATGTGTCCTAGGAATCTGAGTTGTCTTTCTCTTATTGTTGGTATGAGTGATCGAACTGCTTGGGCTCTTCTGAGAACTTCTTCATTTGATGTGTGTGTGGTCCATGATATTTTTAACATTCTCCTGTAGAATCATAATTCTAGTCTCTTTTCCATTGCTGGAGAAATGGTCCAGCATTCACTTCCATAAGTCAGAATAGAATAGATGTAGCACTGCAGTATTCTGTTTTTAGTGTACGTGCTCACCTTTCTGTCTGTTAATATGGGCTTCATTTTTTGGAAAGCTTCTTTCGCCATTGCTATTCTGTATTTGATAT
The DNA here is from genome assembly GCF_963921235.1 of Mobula hypostoma. NCBI lineage: Eukaryota > Metazoa > Chordata > Chondrichthyes > Myliobatiformes > Myliobatidae > Mobula > Mobula hypostoma. The sequence continues at coordinate 1,642,319 of NC_086115.1, forward strand.
CTGTGTCGTACCTGCCATTACTGGTTATTAGGCTGCCAAGATATTTGAATTTGTTGACTTGTTTGATGTTTGTATTTCCAATCTTGATCACACATTGTGGGATGTTTGTCTTTCTGGAGATGACCATGCTTTCTGTCTTCTTGGTGTTGATTGAAAGGCCTCTGCGATTACTTTCTGCTGCCACTATAGTGAGTAGTTCTTGAAGTTTTGTTTCTGAGTCAGCTATTAGTACGATGTCATCAGCATATCTGATGTTATTTATATTATGGCCTCCAATTGTGAATCCTTTGACGTCTTTGATACTTCTCAAGATATTTTCACTATACAGGTTGAATAAGTCTGGCAAAAAGACACAACCTTGCCTGACTTCTCTCATGATATTCTCACTTCTCCTTCTATTCTGATGGATGCTGTCTGGTCCCAGTATAAGTTACTTAAGAAACAAATATCTTTCCCATCTATGTCAAGATCTTGAAGCATTTCCAGAAGACCTTGTGTGTCTGACAGTGTCAAAAGCTTTTGTATAGTCAATGAAACACAGACAGATGTCTTTTTGTACCTGAATGGCTCGTTCACAGATCATCCGTAGCATGAAAATTGCATTTCTGGTTCCAGTGTTTTCCACAAAGCCGCATTGTTCTTTATTGATTTCTGGTTTTATACAGAGTCTTGCTCTCATCATGATTACTCTGAGAATAATTTTTGCTGCATGGCTCGTCAGGCTTATTGTACGATGTAACTCACATATTGTTGCTCCTTCTTTCTTTGGAAGTGTGATGAACACTGATTTACTTAAATCATCAGGTATCTCCCCATGATCATAGATTTCATTTGCTATTTCTGTTTCTGCTATTTTCTCAATTCCAAAATCTTCTAAGGCCAGTATCATTTCAACAGCGATGTTGTCTGGACCAGTTGCCCTGTTGTGTTTTGTTTTATTTACGGCTGCTAGAATTTCTGATTTCATGTCCCAGGAAGATTTGCCTCCTTCATCCTGCAGCAATTGAAAATGGTTTTTCACCTTGATTGTGTATTCTGTTTTCAGATGAGGGTTGTTTTGTAGTTGTTGATAATCCAGTGGTTCTGATCTTTTTGGTTTCTTTAATTTTCTCATCTTCATTTTAATTTTGCAAATGACTGGTATGTGGTCGCTTCCACAGTCTGCTCCAGGGTAGCTTTTAGATTGAGTCATCGAGTTTTTGAACCTGTTATTGATTGTTATGTAGTTGATTTGATTATTGTTGTTCCCATCTGGGCTTCTTCATGCCCATTTCCTTCTTGGATGTTGTTTAAACCAAATGTTGGTGATTATCTGTTTTACACCATGATATAAGCTTTTCTCCTCTTTCATTTCTTTCTCCCAATCCCTGGTCTCCAACAAGGTCTTCTCTTTCCTCACCAACTTTTGCATTGAAGTCGCCCATGACTATGATGGCTTCTTGTGATTTGCATTCTTCTAGTGCTTTGTCTTGGGAGTGGTAGAGGCATCAATTTCTTCCCCTGAGCTTTCCATTGTGGGTGCATATACTTGGATGATAGAGATGTTGTTTTGTTGTCCTTTTAGTTTGATTAGCATCTTCTGTCTGAGATATGCCAGTATCCTAGCAGGCTCTTGGATGCTTCTTTGTCTAAGATGATTGCAACACCCTTTTCATGTTTATCTCCACCAGAGTATATCATCCTGTAGTCGTCTGATTGGAATACTCCAGTGACTTTCCATCTTATTTCACTTAGGCCTAGGGTACTGACTTCTAGCCTCTTCATTTTTAATTTTACGTTTTCTAGCTTACCAGCTTGGTGCAGGGTTCGAACATTCCAAGTGGCAATTCACAGTCTCTTGTTCTTTCAGACAGTAGTGGTATGACAATCCGGGCTCACCTATCTGTTTACATGATACCCCGTACCGAGCGAGGTGTCCACACTATTTAGAAGTGGGCTGCCATTTACACTGTTGTCTTTTACATTTGTGTCTGTATTAACCATGGTTGTACTAGGGATAAAATACAAGAAGTAGCTTCCCCTTGCTTGCTTTACAAGATGGGTGACCCTGAACATTATACTATTAAAAGGATCTACTGCTCAGCGTCTGAGAAGCAGGAACCATCGATTGTGTTACTCACAACTTGCCTTCTGCTTCATCCACCACCTGCATTCCGTGGCTTCACTGTAACCCAGTAAGGAGGCTAACAGGTGCTACACCTTGCTAACGGTGACCTGGAGGTAGCTGTGGTTAATGGTAACCTCATTACCCAAAGCAAATGCTCCACAGCCGGATGTAGTTTATCCTCATGCCAGGCTTTAGATGTTTCAAAAAGGACAGGGAGGGAGGCAAAAGAGGTGGGGGCATGGCATTACTAATTCGGGATAGGGTCATGACTGCAGAAAAGGAAGAAGTCATGGAAGATTGTCTACTGAGTCAGTGTGGGTGGAAGTCAGAAATAAGAAGGGAGCAATAATTCTACTGGGTGTTTTTTATAGACACCCCCAATAGTAATAGAGACATTGAGAAGCAGATAGGGAGGCAGATTCTGAATAATAGGGTTATTGTGATGGGTGATTTAAACTTTCCTAATATTGACTGGCATCTCCTTAGAGCGAGGGGTTTGGATGGAGTGGAGTTTATCAGATGTGATCAGGAAGGTTTCTTGACACAGTATGTGGATAAACCAACTAGAGAAGAGGCTGTACTTGATCTGGTATTGGGACGTGAACCTGCTCAGGTGCCAGATCTCTCGGTGGGAGAGCATTTTGGAGGTAGTGACCACAACTCTATCTCCTTCACCATAACACTGGAGAGGGATAGGAGCACACAACTGGGAAAACATTTAATTGGATTGGGGGAAATATGATGCTATTAGGCAAGAACTTGCCGGCATAAATTAGGAGCAGATGTTCTCAGGGAAATGGACGACAGAAATGTGGCAAATGTTCAGGGAACATTTGCATGGTGTTCTGCAAAGGTATGTTCCATTGAGGCAAGGAAAAAAGAAGGGTAAAAGAACCATGGTGTACAAAGGATGAAGAAAATCTAGTTAAGAAGAAAAGAAAAGCTTACCAAAGGTTCAAGAAACTAGGTACTGTTAGAGCTCTAGAAAATTAAAGAGTGCCAGGAAGGAGCTGAAGAATGAAATTAAGAGAGCAAGAAGGAGCCATGAGAAGGCCTTGACGAGCAGGATTAAGGAAAATCCCAAAGCATTCTACAAGAATGTGAAGAGCAAGAAGATGAGTCGTGTGATAATAGGACCAATCTGGAGTGAGAGTGGAAACATGTGCCTGGAGTCAGAGGAGGTAGTGGAGATGCTTAATGAATACTTTGCTTCAGTATTCACCAGGGAAAAGGACCTTGCTACTTGTGGGGATGACTTACAGCAGACTGTAACGCTTGACTGTATAGACATTAAGAAAGAGGATGTGCTCAGAATCAGAATCAGGTTTATTATCACCGGCATGTGACGTGAAATTTGTTAACTTAGCAGCAGCAGTTCGATGCAGTATATAATCTAGCAGAGATAAAAAAAACAATAAATAAAACATAATAATAATAAATAAACAAGTAAATCAATTACATATATTGAATAGATTAAAAAACATGCAAAAATAGAAATACTGTATATTAAAAAAACAGTGAGGTAGTGTCCAAAGCTTCAATGTCCATTTAGGAATCGATGGCAGAGGGGAAGAAGCTGTTCCTGAATCACTGAGTATGTGCCTTCAGGCTTCTGTACCTCGTACTTGATGGTAACTGTGAGAAAAGGGCACGCCCTGGATGCTGGAGGTCCTTAATAATGGACGCTGCCTTTCTGAGATACCGCTCTCTAAGGATGTCCTGGGTACTTTGTAGGCTAGTGTCCAAGATGGAGCTGACTAGGTTTACAACCCTCTGTAGCTTCTTTTGGTCCTGTGCAGTAGCCCCTCCATACCAGACAGTGATGTAGCCTGTCAGAATGCTAGAGCTTTTGAAAGGTATTGAGTTAGATAAGTCGCTGGGACCCGATAAGATCTACCCCAGGCTACTGTGGGAAGCAAGGGAGGAGATTACTGAGCCTCAGGTGATGATCTTTGCATCAAAAATAGGGATGGGAGAAGTACCAGAGGATTGAAAGGTTGCAAACGTTGTTCACTTGTTCAAGAAAGGGAGTAGAGATATCCAGGAAATTATAGACCAGTGAATCTTACTTCAGTGGTAGGCAAGTGTTTGGAAGATCCTGAGAGGTGGGATTTATGAGCATTTGGAGAGACATAATCTGATTAGGGATAGATGGCTTTGTCAAGGGTAGGTCCTGCCTTGCGAGACTGATTGAATTCTTTGATGATGTAACAGAACACATTGATAGGTAGAGCAGTGGATGTAGTGTATATGGACTTCAGTACAGCATTTGATAAGGTTCCCCTTGCAGGTCTCCTCCAGAAAGTAAGGAGGCATGGGATCCAAGGAGAACTTGCTTTGTGGATCCAGAATTGGTTTGCCAACAGATGGCAAAGGGTGGTTGCAGATGGTTCATATTTTGCATGAAGGTTGGTGACCAATGGTGTTCCTCAGGGATCAGTTCTGGGACCCCTCCTCTTTGTGATTTTTATAAATGACCTGGATGAAGAAGTAGAAGGGTGGGTTGGTAAGTTTGCTGGTGGCATAAAATTTCGGGCTGTTGTGGATAGTTTGGAGGTTTGTCAGAGGTTGCAGCAGGACATCAGAACTGGGCTGAGAGGTGGCAGATGGAGTTCAACCCAGATTAGTGTGAAGTGGTTCATTTTGGTAGTTCCAATTTGAAGACAGATTATAATATTAATAGTAAGACTCTTGGCAGTGTGGAGGATCAGAGAGATCTTGGGGTCCGTGTCCATAGGACACTCAAAGCTGTTGCACAGGTTCACAGTGTTGTTAAGAAGGCATATGGTGTGTTGGCATTTATCAACTGTGGGATTGAGTTCAAGAACTGTGAGGTAATGTTACAGCTATATAAGACTATATTAGACCTCACTTGGAGTACTGTGTTCAGTTCTGGTCACCTCATTACAGGAAGGATGTGGATATTATAGAGAGAGTGCAGAGGAGATTTACAAGGATATTGCCTGGATTGGAGGGTGTGTGTTATGAGAATAGGTTGAGTGAACTTGGCCTTTTCTCCTTGGAGCAACGGAGGATGAGATGTGACCTGACAGAGGTGTATAAGATGATGAGAGGTATTGATTGTGTGGATAGCCAGAGGCTTCTTCCCAGAGCTGAAATGGCTAACATGAGGGAGCATAGTTTTAAGGTGCTTGGAAGTAGGTATAAGGGGGATGTCAGAGGTAAGTTTTTCACACAGGAGTGGTGGATTTCTATGTTCTATGTTCTTTTAGGTAGACTCATAAATTTGAAGGAAATGGAGATATGTGAATGATGGTCTGCTCAGGGATTTATGGTCAAGAGAGGCAATGGAACACTTACAGGATGACTTTAGACAATAGACAATAGGTGCAGGAGTAGGCCATTCGGCCCTTTGAGCTAGCACCACCATTCATATGGCTGATCATCCATAATCAGTATCCAGTTCCACCTTATCAAACCTTTGATTCCGCTATCTTTTGAATCAGTGGATTGGACCAATGGCTTAGCCCACTGCTCTACTCCTGCAGACATGTCTGTATGGCTGGGCTCAAATGCCATTTATAAATCCAATAATGACAACACCGTAGAATCTCAGATGGCGATGAGAAGGCAGATAGGAGTGAAATAAACAGCTGGCCAACTGGTATAACAACAAAAATCTTGCACTCAATGTCAGCAAGACCAAGGAATTAATTGTGGACTTCAGGAAGGAGAAGTTGGGAGAACACACAACAGTTTTCATCGAAGGGTGAACAGTGAAAATGGGAGCACCTTCAAGTTCCTGGGCATCGATCTTGGGTCAAACACATTGATGTAATGTTGAGAAAAGCATGCCAATGGCTCTACTTCATTAGGAGCTTGAGAAGATTTGGTATGTCACCAAAGACTTGCAAATTTCTACAAATGTATGGAGAACATTCTGACTGGTTGCATCACCACGTTGTGTGGATGAACTAATATGCAGGATCACAAGAGCTAGCTCCATAACAGACACAATCCTCTCTGCCATGGAAGGCATCTTCATGAGGCAATTCCTCAAGAAGTCAGCATCCATAATTAAGTACTCTCATCAGCTGCGACATGCTCTTTTCTCGTTTCTACCATCAAGGAGGATGTACAGGAGACTGGTAACCTACACTAAGCATTTGAGGAACAGCTTCTCTCCCTCCACTGTCAGATTTCTGGACGGTCCATAAACCCATGAACACTACCTCACTAGTGGGGTGGCAAGATAGTGCATCTCTTTACAGTACCAGCGATCATAGTTTGGGTTTCAATTCCCATCACTGTCTGTCAGGAGCTTTTAGGTTCTCCCATGAACGTGTGGGGTTTACTCTGGGTGCTCCGGTCAACCACTTCTATGGCTTTCTGTATTCTATGGCTACCTAGAGAAGACAAATCTCAGAGTTGTAATCTGCATACATACTTTGATAATAAAAAGAACCTTTGAACCTTTTCATATTCCAAAGATGTACGGTTAGAGTTAGGAAGTTGTGGGCATGCTAGAAGCATAATGACTCTTGTGGGTTGCCAAACATAATCCTCACAGAATTGAATTGGCACAAATGACGTTTTTCACCATGTGTATCAATGTTTCAATCTACACGTGACAAATAAAGCTAATCTAATCTTAATCTCATTCTTCCTCTTTTGCATTATTTATTTTTGTAACTTGAAGTAGTTTTTATGTTTTGCACTGTACTGCTGCCACAAAACCACAAACTTAACACAATCAAGAAAGGTTCCAAAACCAGGGCCTCTGTTCCCCCCTCTGCAACTGGATTTACTTCCTAATTGGAAGACCACAATCTGCGCAGATTGATAATAACATCTCCACCTCACTGACAATCAACACTGGCACACCTCAAGGGTGTGTGCTTAGCCAACTGCTCTACTCTCTCTATAACCATGACTGTGTGGCTTGGCACAGCCCAATGCCATCTATAAATTTGCTGATGATACAACAATTGTTGGCAGAATCTCAGATGGTGACAAGAGGACGTACAGGAGTGAGATATATCAGCTAGTTGAGTGGTGTCACAGCAACAACTCAACTTCAATAAGACCAAAAATTGTGGACCAGAAAGGGTGAGGCAAGGGAACACACACCAGTCCTCTTAAAGGGATCAGAAGTGGAAAAAGTGAGCAATTTCAAGTTTCAGATTGTCAACATCTCTGAGGATCTACCCTGGGCCCAACATATTGATACAGCTACAAAGAAGGCATGACAGTGACTATATTTCATGAGGAGTTGGTATATCACCAAAGACACTCACAAATTTCCACAGATGTACTGTGGAAGGCATTTTAACTGGCTGCATCACCATCTGGTATTGGGGGGGGGGGCTATGGTTTAGGATTGAAATAAGCTGCAGAAAGTTGTAAACTTAGTCAGCTCCCTAATTGGTACTTCAAGGACTGATGCCTCAGAAAGACAGTATCCGTCATTAAGGACCCCCGTCACCCAGGTGATGCCTTGTTCTCATTGCTACCATCAGGAGGATGTACAGAAGCCTGAAGGCCCACACTCAGTGGTTCAGGAACAGCTTCTTCCCCTCTGCCATAAATATATACTGTAATTCATGTTTTTTAATATTATGTCTTGCATTGAACTGCTGAGGCAAAGACAACGAATTTCACGACACATGTCAGTGATACTAATCCTGGGTCTGATACACAGGAAGAGGACGTTTGGTATAAATTGGCATCAAGATTGGCACAACACTGTGGGCTGAGTAGCCTATCCAATGCTGTACTTGTGCTGGTTCTGTAAGGCGATGCACTAGTTATGTGCTGTGTTTTATTTAATATTGATCTCATTATTTCTCCAGCTAAGAAATCAAAGGGTTAATATCACACAATTCTAGCATTTAAAAAAAAGCTGTTGATGAAACAGCCAAACTGGCAACAAGACTGACAAAACAAACAGGGTTTGTGGGAACCGATGTGGTTGAACAGGTCCTCCTATTCATGGACTGGACTCGCTCTGGCTTGTACATTGGCAATAGTCTCATAGGATTCCAATGCAAGATGCTCCTGTGGACCATGCCAGAACATGCCTGAAAGCTCCATTTCAGCATAGATGGGGACAAATTGTGAGAGAGAAACAGTGAAGGTGGGAAAGGCTCTGGGAGGGATGAGGAAGATGGAGAGGGAGGAAGTGTGGGGAAGGGCATTAAAGTTCAATGTGCATGCTATTAGTGTGTAGCTTGTCCAACAATGTGTGATGAGAAAAATATATTCCATCATTTGTGAAATGCACAATTTCTATCTCAAGAGGAATAGTTTTTGCTCAACTACCCTGTGTTTTCCAAGAACGTGCTGTACGTACATTTTGATGTCTTATATTCTTGCCAAGAATTAGATTTGGTAACTGGCAGTATAAGCATACTTTACATGAAGAGACATGTTTTCCCAAAGTACTACAGTATCACCTTTTCTGACCCAGGAACTGATGCGTGCAATTACATCCCCAAAGGTAATAAACTATTTTTTATAGAATCTAAAAATGTAACATTTCAGTGTTTTCATTCAGTAATACAGCACAGAAGGAAGCTGTTCAGCCCATCAGCTCCATGCTGGTTCACAGCAGAGAAAACCCATCCTCCTGTTACTTCTTTCTAAATTACTCTCTCCCACACGCTCATCAACATTCTCTGATTTCCCTCTACCAGGGTAAATGACATTGGGATGCAGAAGGAAACCAGAGCACCAGGGGAAACCCACTCGGTCATTGGTAGAAGACACAAATTGTGCACACACACATGCAATCAAACCTAAGTTACCCGAGCAGCACCAGTGTTGCTGTGTCACTCCATGTTCCATTGTTTATTCTTTCAGATTTTCTATCTATTCATGGCTTTACTCAAATTCACACCATTAACTTCTGTATCAATCTGCCACAGTCCCCTGTTCTTAAATCCCATTGGTCGAGGAGATAATCTGTTGTTCACTAAGTTCCCAGAGACCTCACAGACCTCAACAAGCGATGAATATCTGAACCCATCTTCTGCAATCTGCAACAAAAATATTTTTGGTGTGGGAGTTCAAATAATGGGGCAAGGCAAAGTGCTACACAATGACAGCAATCAGTGGAAAAGTGCAGTATTTGCCAATGTTGTACCAATGAAGCAACAAAAACTTTTGTAATCATGTTCATGGTGTATTAGAACTTTTTGAAGAATGAGTAGATATAGGTCCAATTGTAACATACTGTATGAGGAGTTTCAGACAGTAAAAGGATGGAAGTAATATAGAGGACTATGGTTCAGGTGCGGGTAGATGGGGCAACACTACCCAGACTAGATGGGCCAAAGGGCCTCTCTCTGTGCTGTGGGGGTCTATGACTCTATGACAAAATGTGGACCATTGCAGCAGGGAGCTCATCGGTATGGGATATTTCATACATTTGGTTAAAGTTTAGGCGTGTGTCCAAAGAAAGTTTAGTTTTCAGACTTGACACACCTGTCCTTGGGCCTATACAAGATATTTCTGATGAAATATGTAGAAGAAATTATGCATTGATAGATATATTTTTATTGCAGAATCATAGATATTCAGGTGCAGAAGGATGTTATTTACTTGTATTACTTGAATTTTAGTATAGTTACATCCACTTCTCAACCTTTGGGCCATAACCCTTTATTCAGAAACTATCTACGTTTGTACATCCTGCCTCCACACTTTCAGCAAGTAAGATCAAGATCTCCTTTATCCATTAAGTAAAAGAAATCCTCAACTCTCCTCTACAACTAACTTAAACCTATCAAAGTTAGATTTCACTTAAAGTTAGGGGAGGGGAGGGAACGTTGACTCAGACATGAGGGGCCTGCATCGGGCATTTTTATGCCTTTCAAGGCGCGGGTTGGAAGTCCGTGTGGGGCGCCACTCCTCGCACAGACACTTGAGCAATGTGTGGTTAAGTGCCTTGCTCAAGGACACAAACACACTGCCACAGCTGAGGCTCGAACTAGCGACCTTCAGATCACTAGACTACGCCTTACCCACTTGGTCACGTGCCCAACACTAACTTAAAGTTAAGGCAAGGTTAAAGGTAAACTTAAACCTGTTAATATTATGTTATAGTCCTATGTTAAAGAAAATAACTTTCTTCTTGTTCATTTTTAACAGTACTCATCATTTTATGCAGTTGATTTTTTTTCTGCTTGGGTAGGGTGAGACTAGTAATAGGTTTAGGGCGAAAGGTGAAGTAGTTCAGGGGAATCTGGGGGTGGAAGGAGTTGCCAGTAGAAGAGGAGGATACAAGTTCAATTGGAGCATTTAAGAGAGGTTTAGTTACGAATGGATGTGAGAGATATGGAAGGCTTTGGTCCTGGAACAGATAGAAGATCAGGCTAGCATGGATCAGGTGGGCTGAATGGCCTGTTTCTATGTCATAGCGGCTTTGTCTCTAGGTCCCTGCATTCTCCATTATTCCAAAGAAAGCAAAGCATTGTAGAGCCAGTCTTTGTTCTTAAGCCTTGGCAATGTCCTGTGTATCCTCTTCATCCGCTACATGCGTATTTCCTATAGAACCGTGCAGGGCAGACTTAAATGTATTAGTCTAGGCATGACTTCCCTGCTCTTTATTCTATGCACACATCAATAAAGGCAAGTGTTACATTTGTGCTTTTGTCTTCCTACAATGCCTACATCAAGGTAGTTTCTCACGAAGACTCTATTCATCATAAGGACACTCATCAACAGGGCATTTCCTTCGTAAGGAAAGTGAGGAGTTACCGGAGCCCGAACACCCATTCTCAACGATTTAGGAACAGCTTCTTCCCCTCTGCTATTAGATTTCTGAACGGTCCAGGAACCCATGAACACTAACTGGATTTTCCTATTTGTGCATTACTTATTGTTGCAATTTATTGATTTGAATGTCTTTGCTTCGTACCGCAAAACAATACATTTCCCGTCATGTAGCAACGATAATGAATATGAATGTGGTGTATCCACCATTTACATTATTAGCAATAAACACTCAGGCAACAAAAGAATAAATAACTGTAGTCCGAGGCGGAGATTTATACCATAGAATATATTTCATGCCCAGCTCTTCTCGCAGTCCTCTTCCTATTACTATGGAATCAACGCAAGGAACAAGTCAGGTATTTCTACGGTTATAAATCTGAAAACCGTAGCAACACAACAAATACAGCTATTGTAACGATAAGGTATCGATAGAGGCTCAAAGGGGAAAGCGATATTAAAATTAAGGTTAAACGTGATTAGCCATTTGTGCTTTTCTTTCAAGTGTTTCATTATTCCCTTCCTCGGTTTATTTACCTTTATGAATTACTGGTGCTGTCCCTAAGACCTTCCACTGGCGGAGAGGCCGGGAGAGCAGTGGGGTTGCCGCCCCGAGGTGACACTGGGAACGGGACAACGAAATAACAAATTCAGGCGCAGCAGACCCGACTGACGCAAGTGTGACGCAATGCCCGACGCGTTTGTTGATGTTACGCAAGGCAAACGCCAGACGCCTGCGCGGTACGGAGCGTCTGGGTCCCTGGCGTCAGGGTCGGTGCTGAAGCCGTTTGCGTTGTGGGAATGTGGGCAGGAGGCAGAGGGTGGAGAGAAAAGGGGTAGGATAGGGCGGTAGGAGGACGGGGAGAAGGGGTAGGATAGGGCGGTAGGAGGACGGGGAGAAGGGGTAGGATAGGGCGGTAGGAGGACGGGGAGAAGGGGTAGGATAGGGCGGTAGGAGGACGGGGAGAAGGGGTAGGATAGGGCGGTAGGAGGACGGGGAGAAGGGGTAGGATAGGGCGGTAGGAGGACGGGGAGAAGGGGTAGGATAGGGCGGTAGGAGGACGGGGAGAAGGGGTAGGATAGGGCGGTAGGAGGACGGGGAGAAGGGGTAGGATAGGGCGGTAGGAGGACGGGGAGAAGGGGTAGGATAGGACGGGGAGAAGGGGTAGGAGGACGGGGAGAAGGGGTAGGATAGGGCGGTAGGAGGACGGGGAGAAGGGGTAGGATAGGGCGGTAGGAGGACGGGGAGAAGGGGTAGGATAGGGCGGTAGGAGGACGGGGAGAAGGGGTAGGATAGGGCGGTAGGAGGACGGGGAGAAGGGGTAGGATAGGGCGGTAGGAGGACGGGGAGAAGGGGTAGGATAGGGCGGTAGGAGGACGGGGAGAAGGGGTAGGATAGGGCGGTAGGAGGATGGGGAGAAGGGGTAGGATAGGGCGGTAGGAGGATGGGGAGAAGGGGTGGAGAGGAAAGGGGTAGGATAGGGCGGTAGGAGGATGGGGAGAAGGGGTGGAGAGGAAAGGGGTAGGATAGGGCGGTAGGAGGATGGGGAGAAGGGGTGGAGAGGAAAGGGGTAGGATAGGGCGGTAGGAGGATGGGGAGAAGGGGTAGGATAGGGCGGTAGGAGGATGGGGAGAAGGGGTAGGATAGGGCAGTAGGAGGATGGGGAGAAGGGGTAGGATAGGGCTGTAGGAGGATGGGGAGAAGGGGTAGGATAGGGCGGTAGGAGGATGGGGAGAAGGGGTGGAGAGGAAAGGGGTAGGATAGGGCAGTAGGAGGATGGGGAGAAGGGGTGGAGAGGAAAGGGGTAGGATAGGGCAGTAGGAGGATGGGGAGAAGGGGTAGGATAGGGCGGTAGGAGGATGGGGAGAAGGGGTAGGATAGGGCGGTAGGAGGTAGAGGAGGAAAGGTAGGAGGGGAGTGGAGTGGGCGGTGGTTGGGGGGGCTACGCGGCATATGCGGTTCGCTAGCGCTCGAGGGTTTGGAATGCTAGACGCTCCTCCTCTCCGGCGCTTGTAGGAGGAACAGCTGGTGCTGTGATTTCCATTGTAGTGACGATCATTTCCAGCCCCATGGAGACATTGTGAGTGATCCTGGGAGCGAAAAACAGTGCTGAAGGAACTTGGTGCTTCCCCCATTGACTTCCTCTGGCACCTTGTTTGTGCCCTCATTTCTGGCATTGCCCACGTTTTCAACCCTCCCTACATCGTCTCCCAGTGCCCCCTATGATTTGCCACCCCACATTCTCCTACGTTCCAGTGAAAACAGCCTCTTTCCTTAACTCAGTTTTTCCACTCCTGGCAACATCTCCCCACCCCCACGGTATATCCTCTCACGTTATCTCCCCATTATCCTCTCCGCCTTCTCACAGCACCCCCCCCCGCCCATTTTTACTTTCCACTGCCCCATACCTGCATCTCTGTTCTGCACGTCCCAGGGACAATTCAAGCTGTAATAATTAACAGGGCTTCAATACCATGTTTATTTTTCTATATTTTATAACATTGTATGTTAAATTCATAATTAAATCATTTATTTCCAGAAAATTAAACATCCTAGGTAAATTGTGAATGTGTCATGCCTGAAATAAAGTCCATGTTTCGGGAAGTCCTTCCTAAACAAGGTATGTCTTTGTTCAGCTTTACCGTGCACCTGTTTTGAATTGATACTTAGTTATCTGAAAATCTGCAGTATTACAGTCTGCACCTTAAGATTAGAAACTTTAGGACCTAGTAAATCAGATGCTTAATTGTTTTTTTATATTAAAAAAACATGAGTAGTAAATTAGCTATTGGAAAACATCCAAAACCTGTTTTAACAAGGAGTTAATTAAGAGTCGTCTGTTACGTATTGCATTGTATTGCTGCTGTGAAGACTACAAGTTTCACAACCTATGCCGTTGATATTAAACCCGATTCTGATCTTCAGCATCTACCGTTTAGATCATAAACACAGGAGATTTGGAGATCAGTCCCCATGGATACTTCCTGACCTCCTGAGTTCCTTCGGCATTTTGTGTGTATCTACCAGTTGGAACCAATTTTAGTGAACGTTGCAAGAGTTACTTTAAAAAAAGTTGAGAATTGCTGTGTTGTATAGTGTGTAGAACATAAAACTATTTTTAATTGATCTGTTTGTATTGGTGCAACGCTATGCTAGAGGAACTCAGGAGGTCAAATAGCACCCATGGAAATGAACAAACAGTCGACGTTTCAGACTTGAGACCCATCTTCAAGACTGGAAAGGAAAGGGGAAGATGCCAGAATAAAAAGGTGGGAGGAGGGGAAGGAGAAGTAGCTAGAAGGTGAAGCCAAGTGGGTGGGAAAGGCAAGGAGAGGAAGGAATCTCATAGGAGAGAAGAATGGACCATAGGATAAAAGGAAGGAGGAGGAGCACTGGGGGAGATATCCTATTGGCTTCCTTCTAGTGATGCAAGGAAGCATTTTGAAACATTGGGCACCACGGTAGCGTAGTGGTTAGCGTGACAGTATTACAGCTCGTGGCATCAGGAGTTCAATTGTGGCATCATCTGTAAGGAGTTTGTACATCCTCTCCATGGAATAAGTTGATTTTCCCTGGATACTCTGGTTTCCTTCCACAGTTTAAACATGTACCAGGTAGGTTAACTGGTCATTGTAAATTGTCCCATGATTAGCTTGGGGTTAATTCCGTGCCCTGTTTCTAAAATAAAATAAAAAGAAATAGAGGTGACATCTGGAATAGTTTGAAGCACAGCAAATATAAAAAAAATAGCAATTGCAGGTACATTTGAATGTAAAAAGTGACAGTTATTTGCCAGCAGAGATTTTTTGTAATCCTTGATTCATTCACATTAGGTCAACTCTCCTTCGAGGATGTTCCCTCAATGGTACTCTGTAAGCCAAAGCTGCTGCCACTTAAATCAGTAACACTTGAAAAGATGGAGAAAATGCAAAGGGAAGCAGAGGCAACCATACGGCAACAGGAATTGGCACAAAGAGAACAGCAGTAAGATCACTTAACACAGTACTGGATCGTATCTGTAAAACTGACCTCAGACGTTCCAAATAAAGCTGTAGCAATATTGTGATGTTTATTTAAATCAAACTATTCTTATTTTTTAGAACTTTGGTATTGGGTTCAATTCAAATGCCAGTGGTCATTGTTATTCACAAACTTTTTCCAAAACAGACCTTCTGTAGGGCCTTATGTGATACACATAATGAAGCAGATAGTCTGATTTCCAGCCCAACAATGTATTATAATGGTGTATGGGGGAAAAAATTAAGAGCTACAAAACTCAGGCCAAAAGTAGTCTTGTAATGTTGGTTAGTGCTGACATACAGGATAAAGCTTCCATGTTAGTTATTCAAATTACATTAAAGGATTAAAAAAACAAATAGCTTACTGTATTGTTCAGATAAAATTACATTTTATCTTACTTAGCTCCTACAGTCAGTGTAGCTAGAATTCTCAGTTGAATCAATAAGTTAATAGCTTTAAGCTTCAGTTCCAGACTGCAACGTAAATCCAGTATTTGTAGGACATTTAAAAACTTAAACACGTGGAATTCTGCAGATGCTGGAACTTCAAGCAACACACATCAAAGTTGCTGGTGAATGCAGCAGGCCAGGCAGCATCTCTAGGAAGAGGTACAGTCGACGTTTCGGGCCGAGACCCTTGGTCCTGACGAAGGGTCTCGGCCCAAAACGTCAACCGTACCTCTTCCTAGAGATGCTGCCTGGCCTGCTGCGTTCACCAGCAACTTTGATTTGTAGGACATGCTGCACTGGCAAAGCTATACTCTTCCTGCTGTCATAACTCATTGACTATGTGTTGGCAAAGTTAAATACCAAACAATCCCAGCATTCGTCATCAGAGCAGATGAACTGATCAATTATCTAAGTGATAATGTTGGGATGATTCAATGTACATTTGTCATAATTTGTCCATATTAAGTCTTCACATTCTTCTTTTTTGAGGTCATTACTGTCCCCTGCACGCTTTTCATCCATGCTGGGTTATGAGCTGGTGATCTTTGGAAACTCACCCAGCAGAAGGCAAGGGCAAACCACTGTTGTAACTTGCCTCATACGCGGTTCCCCACTACGACAGAGAGGCGTGGTGGGGAACCGTCTGCTAACTGGAGAAACTCCGGATGTGATGTACCTTTCCTTTTACTGTTCATTAGACCAAGCCACTTGATAGAAACATTAGAACTGTGGTATCTTCAGTTTTCAACTTTATTTCCAAATGTTGCAAGTTTTGTTTATTTGGGGAGGCATTATAACGTAACAATCAGTACATTGCTATTATAATGCCAGTGACCTGGGTTAAAGCAACATACACAAAATGCTGAGGAACTCAGCAGGTCACGCAGCATCTGTGGAAGAGAGTACAGTCACATCAGCACTGAAAAAGAAGTCAGGAAAAGGAATGGGCGAAATCAGTGAGAAGGTGGGGGGGAAGAGAGGTAAAAGGTGACAGGTGAAACTGGGAGAGGGGGAGGGGTGAAGTAAAGAACTGGGAAGTTGATTGGTGAAAGAGATAAAGGGCTGGAGAAGGGGGATCCGAAAGGAAAGGACAAAGACCACAGAAGAAAGGGAAGTGGGAGGTGTTGGGCAGGTAAGGAGATAAGGTGAAAGAGGGAAACAGGAATGGGAAATGGTGAGAGGGTGGGGGCGTGATTACTGGATGTTCGAGAAATTGATGTTCATGGCATCAGGTTGGAGGCTACCCAGACAGAATATAAGGTGGTGTTCCTCCAACCTGACTGTGGCCTCATTGTGGCAGTAGAGGAGGTCATAGACTGACTTTTCGGAACGGGAAGTAGAACTGAAATGGATGCCCACTGGAAGACTCAGCCATGGTCTGTAAGGAGTTTGTGTGTTCTCCCCATGTTCATGTGAGTTTCCTCCCATATTCCGGAGATATACAGGTTAGTAGGTTAATTAGGCACACTGGTGTCTTTGGGCCATGTGGCTGTTAACCATGCTGTATCTCTTTAAAAAAACTCAACAGCACTTTAATTTTACTTGTATACAGTTTTCCATCTTCCTGTCACCACTACATTTCCAGTAAAATTTTATAAATATTCTGCAATAAAAAATACAACAGCCATATTTCATCCTCAATCAATATTTAATGAAAGTCAGAGACATTTTATACATTCTGCTGGAACTTGTACAGAAATAAGGTAGAGTCCAGCTTTGAAACTGCATGAAGCACATTTTTAGCATTAGCAGCCAAGAGAGATCTATTACACATAGCATGTGTAACCCATCAATACAGATTTCAGTACTTCAACCAGTCCTTTTGAAGACCACAGTATTCAAAAAGGTGTGGCAGTGATATTTGTACAAGACTATGGAATGATCAGATTACTCCAACCCTAAAGTAGTTTATTTTCAATTACCACAAGCATGTGGCATTTGTTAATTAAATTCCAATGCTGCCCCTGCCCCTGGAAAAAGAAAATCTATACCCTACATATTAAGTGCTTTTTGGTTCTATTCTCGCAGTGAATGCACTTGAAAATATTTAATGAGGTTTAACCCCTCCCCAAAGCTCACATGTAATGTAAACTCTGTGGACTGAAAAGCTATAATCAAAATATGATTGCAGAAAAAGAGAAAAAAATTCAGGTATATGTGCCTTTTTGTGTGATAACTGTTTCACTTGAAACGTCCACCATCTCCTTCGCTAACAAAACGTTTGCGTCCCCTGAAAGAAAAATAAAGTAGGTATGTTACCAAATTCTGGTAATGTAAAAACAATAGTGACATAAGCTTTTCGTATGCTAGAATTGTATCTGGGGCAGAGATGGAATGGAATTAATTGTAAATGTAGAGATCCACAGACCACAATGTGGTTATTGCCCCATGTTGGAGCCTGGAAGATTGCAAAGTGGAACTTACTAGACAGAATAATTAATTGAATATTTAATAAGCTGCCATTTTGACAACTAGACAGATTTAGCATATGCTATTAAAGTGTTACTGGAAAGCCATGTTTATGTAACCTATTGTGCTAATATCTTGTGTGAAGTTTTTTTAACATCAGCTTTTTACTTGTATAGGGCATGTACTCAATAGTATTCTGCAGCTCTGTGTTTTAAGGACAATCTAAATTCGGAAGGAGAAGGTTGGTTATTGTTTAGGTGCTTTTCCACTCATTTTAATTTATCTTGCATTTATAGTTTTCTAAAGAAAGACTGAGTATTTCTTCAAAGGCTTTCCCCTTCACTTCCCCCCCCCAATGGAATAAGTACAAGAATATGAAAAGTATAGAGGAATAATGGCCAGACGTGGGCAACTAGGACTAGCTTGGTGGGCAGCAGAGTCAAGACAGACAAGTTGGGCCGAAAGGCCTATTCCCATGCTGCATTACTCTACGTCAATATGGCTGTGGGAATAGGTCATGTGACTTGGATTACCATTAATACCAAAAACATGTACTCTATACAAATCTACAGTTTTATAATACATGGGAGAGAAGAAACATCACTGAAATCTTGCTTGTGGCACAAAAGATGGTAATAAGTCTCCTTTGGGAGGTAGCACAGTTAACTGCAGAGAGGGTTTACGAATTAGTTTTTCTATATAGTCATCTTTTTGTGGTAAATGTAACTAACTCACGAGAGATTATAAAATGTAGTTTGAAAATGCCATTTACACAGCGACCTGTGAAGAGTGATCCACTACAATGTTACTCACCGAGACGGACAAAGATCTCTCAGCTCTTTCACTATGATCCCCATTTGATGGCACTGTTCCACAAACCGGTCCATTACTGCATAAGCCTGTGGCACATCCAAATGGATATCTGGAATTTCCTTGTATACTCGCTCAAAGCCCTGCAATTTGAAAAAGCAATTTTAAAAAGTAAATTGTACTTTTCAAAGCAAGACAATCTCTTTCACCACTTTTTACTAAATTACTATTAGACAGGTTTCACTATACATGCTCAGGATAGAAAATAACTTAAAAAAAACAATTAACCTAAAACCAAAGAAAGATGTTCATAAAACTTAATAACTGAACAATATTTTATTTTCACGCAATGCTGCCGCATGTATTCAATATGCTGTGCTACAATGTTTTCCCCTCCACCCTCTGCTATAATGCACTTCGTTCAATATACTCCAGTACCCTACTGAAGTGCTGGATAAATAGCAGAAAGGATTAAACCATCTTTCAGCCAAATCAGTTACCATTGAATATCAGGAACAAACTGATCACAGGATGTCAGCCCAAGTTAAAGATCACTTATTAATAAACAGGTTAATGATGATAAAAATGGCAAATATTCTAATAATTCAGGGAATGAAAAGTCAAAAATAATCTAGATACTGAAAATAAGAACAATGTACTTAAAAAATTCAGCAGGTCAGTCTGAAGCAAACTTTCTCTCACCACAAATACACCCTGAGTATTTACAGGATTCTCTATTTAAATATTGAATCGATAAAGGAAAGAGTCTGATGAACTGTAGAGCACAGCTCACTGTTTATATTGTCTTCTACCATGGGTTCTCAATTAGCTTTCTTTTCTAAAAATCAAAACAACATAAATACCAATAATCAAATAAAAACAAAATAAATTCAGCAAGCCAGGAATCATCCATGGAAGGAGACAGTTCCAGATTAAAAACTTTTTCATGAATACAGTCAGTGGCTACTTCATTAGGTACACTTGGTTTATCCAAATATCTAACATCAGCTAATCATGTGATAATAATTGCATAAAAGCATGCAGTTGTGGTCAAGTGGTTCAATTGTTGTTCAGACCAAACATCGGAATGGGGAAGATATGTATTCTAAGTGATTTTGATCATGGAATGATAGTACCAGAGGAGGTGATTTAAGAATTTTAGAAAGTGCTATATTCTGGGATTTTCCTGCAGTAGTCTCTTATAGTTTAGAGAATGTTGCAAAAAAAGAAACAAAAACCATCCAGTGAGTGGAAGTTATGTGGGCGAAAATATCTTTTTAATGTCAGAGGAGTGAAGTCAGAGTTGTTCAAGCTGACAGGATGGCAACTACACGTTAACAACAGGAGGTGTGCAGAAGAGCATCTCTGAATGCACAAAGCTGAACTTTGAAGTAGATGGACTACAGCAGAAGATCACAAACAGGAGGTACCCAATAAAGTTACTACCGTGTGTATATATGTATATATTCAAAACATTGATCCTGTTCATGTTTCTTTCCAAGGATGTGCTCTTTCTTTCTATTAATTCTTTATTCTCGCACATGCTACTGTGGCTCTTCTAATTTGAACATTTAGAAAAGGGCTTGCAAAGTTTATTTTCTGACATCACGTCTTGTGGCCATCGGAACAAATAATGTACAATAGCAGTGCTGCCCAGTAGATGGCACTCTTACTCTGTTCATTTGGTCCACGGTGATAATAGATTCCCACAAGGATTTCAGCAGCTTTAGTATCATTTTGAAGGTTGTTTCTCCCGTTGATTCCAGAACCATCACTATAGCCTAAATATTTTGAAAATAAAATCAACAATGGACCATCTTTAAACAAGCATCAGTACTAAACATTTACAATAGTTACTGAAGGCTTTTCAACGCAACAACACAAACAGCTGTTCCGAATCTCTTACTAGTTCTGTGAAAATGTTTACCTAATAGCAAACCTATCTTTCAGTAATATACAGCTTTCTCTTGAAAACTTTGGGTAAACAATCCCGAAAATCTGCTCTTCACCTTATATATTTCGGAGCACTGTGTGGGGCTTACTCAATTGAATGATAATCTGGATATTAAAGAAATCAAGAGATATGCTGTGACACAAATGTGATAGGTAAGGTAAAAAAATCTTAGTGAAAGGCTGAGCAATCATAAGAGCCTGAATGGCCTTCAGTTGTTTCTACTTATGCTTGTAACCAAACTACTAAATATATGCAGACATCCTCAAAACACCATTACCGGTGGTTCCAAATAATTTTGTTATTGATAAATTAAGGAATCTATACTTCACTATTCACGACTTACAACTAGATATGCAGCCAAGTGATAAAAGCAGCAATTTATTAAAAACTCAGGTGATACTGACTGCTTTACTGTTACTTTAACAGAACCATCTCTGGGAAAGAATTACTAAAAATTTATGCATTGGAGAGATTATTACCCAAAATTCAGATCTGCAGTAGTTGATGGTGACCTGAGGTGACTCTAGAACTTTAGAAAGACAGATTGGGGTAAAACTGAAAAAGGAATGGTCCCCCCCCCATTTTTTTTGCTTTCAATTTCACCTTGTGCTAATGTGTTTAGAATTTATCAACTAATATTGTTGTTGCAAAACCAACCACAGAAGCCCCAAATGTCAAAAAGGTAGATAAATCCACCAACACAAATTGGTTAGAACACGTGATCAAGAACACCTTACAGAAAGTAACTACTGAAGTTAACAATGTCAACAGCCCTAGAGAGTAACAGCTTCCAGTTATTTTGTTCATATATTTAGTCTGCACAGCCATGTAGACTGCTACACGCTTTGAGTAATCACTGCTGATTTGATTAAGAACCATACAACTTGTTCAGAGTACCAAAGCATTTCTGTGAAGTTTGTCTCCTCCCCTCCTCCCCCACTGTGCTGGAATCAGATGAGTAATGGCTGTCAGTACATCAAGCATCATATTGTCTGTCCTCTTAAGGAAGCATTTACAATCTAAATGCCCTCAAATGGATTATCTGCTTCCTTAAAGTGCATCTCCAAATCAGCATATACCCTCAAACTGAGTGATTGCACTTTATTATTTCATTTTTTTCTTAATTATCTTCTCCTTCCAGTTCATTCATGCTGTTCACATATTTGGTAAATATGCCTTTCCTGGCCCTCAATTTCACCCTTATAAACTTACCTGACCCATAGTGTCTTATTAGAGATTCTTGTGACTATTTTCTGTATTACCCTAGATTTTTCATGCTCATATCCATCTCAATCATTATCCTAAACCCAATTGTGATCACTATTGCACCATTTGCATAATGTTTGAAAGATTTAATTGTTACCTTGTACACAAGCTCATGGTGAAAGTGTGGCACTTCAAGTTCCTGCAGGCAACGTTCAGCTTCTCCTACATCTCCAGACACTTGGTATTCCTTCAGCAACATGTCAATCTGTCAAAAGAGATAGGCCCTGTCAAACACAGTACTGCAACAGTTGATTAATCTGCCCAAATACTATCTATTTGGTCAATACTACTAAGACTACAGATTGACAACTGTAAATTTCCAGTCATGTTGGTTCCAGATTCTGAGAAATTAATCAAAAAATTGTCTGGGTTAATTACTAAAATGGATATTACTGAATAATCAGGTTTTAGGTAGGATTTGAGTACAAGTATTTTTAAATGGACAGGTCATGAATCCATCAAATGTGCACTTGCTGTCTCCAAGAGCAGTACAGTTGGATACACTACACCGAACATATTAATTCAATGCATTTCAATTCATTACCACTCAAGTATAAAAGAATTCTCTCCCGTGCCACCCCCATCACCTTGGTTCTTTTGTCAGCATATTAAATGTGTCATTCCTTTGTCAATTCTTAAGCCATTTAACATCAACCCTTTCTGATTTTAAGTACATTATTTTCTCCTCTTGAATCTCTAATCTGAGAACACCACCAGCTATCCAGCTAATGTAAATCATTTTAATACATCTCATCTGTACCTATCCAAACTTCTCACACCCTCTGTGAAAGTCTGGTATCTAAAATTGAAAATGGTATCTTGTTATTTATATTTATTTTATTTTATAAAATTTTCCTGTCTACGTCATGAGTTACAATGAGTACCTCATACTTTAGCAGCTTGGCTGGTTGCCAACTTAAAAAATCTCTATGCATAAGCATTCTAGACACTCATTCTTCCATCCATAGGACTATTTAAGAAGAAAATATGAGTGTGTCAGGTAACCTGCACCTCACCCCAAACCCTTTCCTTTCCCTCTCCCTGTGATTCACCCTATTTTCCTGCCCCAAACTCCGTCATAAAGTTTTATTCTCCTCCACCCCATCTGCCTGTCACCCACATATTTAACCTACTGGGCCTCCTATCTCCTCCTCCAACTGGTTCCATCTGCCCATCATCCTCCCTCATCTGGTTCCACTTATCAGTCTCGTACTCTCAGTCGCTTCACGCCACAGAAACCGGCATAAGCACCGGCCTGATGGGCCACAAGGCTCCAGACAGATTTTGACTTTGACTTGTGTGTTTTAGTTTAGCCAGATTGTTTTTGTCTGTTTTTGAGACTTAGGTGAAGATTAGACCACATTTTATGAGTAATGAATGGTTTTAGGGTTCACAAACTTTTTTTTACAACTGTAGGTTACAGGGGAAATAATGCTTGCTCTGGGCTGATATAGAGCCAGAGGGTTAAATGGTTTCCTTCTAATGACGAAAGGAAATACAGAAAAGTGTTTGATGCTACAAAAATGTCTATTTCCAGTTTTGTAAAGGTAATTACCGAGATAGAAGGAACCTGGAGAGGACATTTCAAATAGTGGGAGAGTCTAGGACCATAGGGCACAGCAAGACAATAATACTCATTTCAATTACACACAGTTATCAACCAATACAAAAGAATACCCTAATATACCTCTTGGACAAGTTGTTCAACAGGCCTTTGTCCACCTCCTGTTCCCCATACGTTGTCCAAACGCACTCTACCCCTCTTCATGCTGAGCAGCACAGCTGCTCTACCCAAAGCAGATCTGTAGAAAGGGGGAAAACATAGAATCGCTGTTAACTTTAAATCAATTCTGACCATTTATCAAAAGATATTACTTTTAAAATAATCAAAATCTTTACAAGTCAATGTTTCTAATTATGGATGAAGTTCAAATATGCACTTTATTGCTGCTACTAAAAACTCATATCTATTCTGATAATGAATCCCAACTACAGGTTTCCCCCACTATCTGAAGGTCGAGCATTCCTATGAAACTGTTCGTAAGCTGAAATGGTGTAAAGCGAAGAAGCACTTACCATTAATTTATATGGGAAAAATTTCTTGAGCATTCCCAGACCCAAAAAATAACCTACCAAGTCATACCAAATAGCACATAAAACCTAAAATAACACTTACATATAGTAAAAGCAGGAATAATATGATAAATACACAGCCTATATAAAGTAGAAATAATGCATGTACAGTGTAGTTTCACTTAACAGAATTGGGAAGATTTAGCCAAAATTGATTTGTAGAAAAAAATAGGCACGTACACGCATGTGCACACACCTGCCCGTGCAAGGCTTCATGGTCATGGTCGATAAAAGTTGCTGGTGAACGCAGCAGGCCAGGCAGCATCTCTAGGAAGAGGTACAGTCAATGTTGCAGGCCGAGACGTTGACTGTACCTCTTCCTAGAGATGCTGCCTGGCCTGCTGCGTTCACCAGCAACTTTTATGTGTGTTGCTTGAAATTCCAGCAACTGCATAGTTCGTGTTTACAGTCACGGTAGTCTTTCTCGGGGTAAACATGAGTTTAAAGCGAAAACCCTCTTTCGGTTAGCGAAAACAGATAATATAGGTCTTTCGTAAAAGCGAAGTGGCGTAAAGCGAACGTTCGTCAAGCGCGGGGACACCCGTGTATATTTGGTGCATTCAGTAATACCTACCTGGCGTTCTCACAATCCACCTTGCCTTTATAACTTTCGATATAACTTTTTGACAGAATTTCATCTGTTACGGCTCTTGCGATGAACTGGCCTACCAGCTGGAATAGCAAAAAAATGCAATTAAGTTTTTATTGAATTGCTATGCACATGAAAACCAATTTTAAATAAGAGAAGTTGATTTCAGTATAACGAAGATGGAGCGAATAAGTATACGAAATCCCTACAGTGTACCTTGGCTTGAAATCAGGTTCAATCTTAAGAAAAACACTTGAATAAAGAGCAACACACACAAAATTCTGGAGGAACTCAGCAGGCCAGGCAGCACCTATGGAAAAGAGTAAACAGTCGAGGTTTCAGGCTGAGACCCTTCATCAGGACTGGAAAGAAAGAAGTCAGAGCAAGAAGGTGGGGGGGGGAGGGGAGGAGGTAGTACAAAATGATAGGTGAAACTGGGAGTGCAGGGATGAAATAAAGAGCTGGGAAGTTGATTGGTGAAAGAGATAAAGGGCTTGAGAAGTGGGAAATCTGATAGGAAAGGACAGAAAACCACAGAAGAAAGGGAAGGGGGAGGAGCACCAGAGGGAGGTGAAGGGCAGATAAGGAGTGAGAGGGGGAAAACAGGAATGGGGAATGGTGAGGGGAACAATTACAGGAAAATCAAGAAATAAATGTTCATGCCATCAGATTGGAGGCTACCCAGATGAAATACAAGGTGTTGCTCCTTCAACCCGAGTGTGGCCTCATCGCGGCAGAGTGCCATGGACTGACATGTCAGAATGGGGATAGGAAGTAGAATTGAAATGGGTGGCTACTGGGAGATCCATGTTTTTTTTCTGCCAGAGTGTAGGTGCTCGGCAAAGCGGTCTGCCAATCTACTTTGGGTCTCACTGATAATACAGGAGCACACACTGGGAACATTAGACACAGTAGATGACCCCATCAGACTGTTTGGGGCCCTGAATGGTAGTGAGGGAGGAGGTGTAGGTGCAGATGTGGCACTTGTTCTGCTTTCAAGGACAACTGCCAGGAGGGAGATCAATGGGGAGGGGGAAGTGGATAAGGGAGTTATGTGGGGAGCGATCCCTGTGGAAAGTGGGGAGGGGTAAGGGCAAGTTATGCTTGGTGGTTGTATTCCGTTGAAGATGGCAGAAGCTATGGAAAATTATGTGCTGGATGCAGCAGCTTGTGGGATGGTAGGTGAAGACAAGAGCAACCCTAACCCTGGCAGGTGGATGGGGCAAGGGCATACCTGCATGAAATGGAAGAGATGCAGGTGAGGGCGCTTTGATGGTGGCGGAAGGGAAGCCCTCACCTTCTCTTAGAAGAAAGAAAATAAAAATAGTTTTCTCATGTTGAATTGAAACAGTTGAGATAACATTGGATCACATACATCACAAATAATATTTAACCAAAATTAATTTATTAGCCTGGATATTGATTTACTGAAAGGTGAAGCTCAGTGCATTATGGGAAATATCAACATACCAAACCTCTGTGGTCATTTTCTGTTTACTTGACAGTATCACTAGAAAGTAATGACAGGTAAAAATAGAACTGCAGCCTGCCAGACACAAAATCTTCATAACAGCATTTTACAGGGTTTAGTCTCTCCAGAAACCCCTCCACCATCCTTCAGAGATTCACTGTTCTTTGTGTGAACAAATTTCTTCTTATCTGAGATGACTGGTCATTCTCTTATTATGAGACCATGAATCTTGACACCTCAGTCAGTGGAATCATTATTCCCGCATCTCCTCCTCAAACTCCTATGGATAAATTTCAAAATCATCACTCGCTCTTCTAACGTCAAGGTGCAAAGGCCCTGTCTAACTAACCTGAGCAGCAAATTCACTAACCCAGGAATCATTCCGATAAATGTGCATTCCAGAAGTATTTTTGTTGCAAGCACACTGTTCCTTAGGTAAGAAAAAAAAATAAATCAGACATCAGACCTTGCTGTCTTATTGTGGTTAATTTCTGTGAATTACCTTTTCTCCTCCCCAAAGTGCTATGGTTACGCTTTATGTATTATCAGAGGTAAACCTCACCTAATGTTTTTGGTCTCGCAGGTAGATGTCACACTAAGCTGTGGGATATTGCTGCAGAAGCAGACATTAAAAAATATTTTCTTCACTACTTTCAATTTACTTGACTAAAACTTGGATTCAGTTTTCCTTACCAGTGGGATGGGGAAGTGGCAGGGAAGTAAAGAGACAAAATGGCTTGGTGTAAGAAGCAGAATCATTGAGCTTGATTCACCCCACAGCAAACTATAAACAAACGTAAGCACAGAAGGAATGCAAATGATGAGTTGGTTTATCCAGATTCTCATTGCTAATAATCCTCCTGTACAATAGAATAGATTCTTCGATAGGAATAATCAAAATCTGATTATATAGTAGTGGATCCATTAAATCAAGCCTAGATAGAACAATTCTCTGGAAAGGAAAAAAATACAGCTTGTACTTGTAGCTTCTTTAGCATGTTAACAAATAATAATGTGACGCAGAGCCAAGAAGAACCCAACACAGAAGACTGATTGTAAAGGATATTTTACAAGAGTAGAGGAGTGTGGTGAAGTTTAGGGAGGGAATTCTAAAGTTCAATAACTTAACTAAACCTATTCGTATCAAGTAATAAAAGATAAATTATTTTCCAAAAATGTTGTCGTTCCTTTGTCGCACCTTGTGGTGCATTGGGCGCCATTCTTTTGCCGATTACGTAACATTTGACTTTTTTTTAAACAAGGTTCAGTTGCTAATTTGATGCTCAACCTAGCACGGATGAAAAGCATGCAAGGAGCCAGCCAGATTCAAACTCAGGACCATTTGCCTTGAAGTCTAGTGCTGATACCACTACACCACCAGCCATCAATGTAACACAGAAACAAAACAAATGTCTCTTGAGTTTCTGCCTTTATCTGCACATACATGGAAATGTCAGAACTGTGAATGTTTTCAATCACCTTTGTCCTGTGGTAAGGCTTTTTGAATCTGATTACATGAAAGGGAATTTTGATCAGATTCAATTTAATCACAGCATCACTGCTCCAGAAGCATAGAGATAGGGTGGAGCATGGGTTCAGAAAGCATATTGTTTTATTGAGTCTGGGCATTATTAAATAAAGCTAAGGTCCAAGGGGATAAAAAGACAAGTCAAAGTCCAGGTTGAAACAGGAAATGTCTGAATGTGGTGAGGTTTTATAATAAACAAACCAAGAACCAGAGTTCATAGAGTATGAATGTGGAATAAAATAAATACTGCAGTGTGGATTATATTGCAAGTTCAACAGTCCTGAAGAATGCCAATTCAGAAATGCCAGGAAAATAGATACAAACTTACTCCTATAGATGTTAGCTTTATGATCTTTTTAAATTTTCCTTGCACAAAAACAAAATCAAAATACAGAGCTGATAGAACTACTGTCTTAGACATGAAAGAGAAATTTTTTTTTAATTTAGAAAAAGTGCGCAGAAACCTATTGAGTTATAGAATATACGTCTATATTTGATTCTAGGTATTGGAAATGAAATTCATGTCACTCTGGGAAACTGTGTGTAGCCATCATTAACATCTCAATAGATTGCAGAAAAGACAAATCTAGTCCATATATACCAATTTGCTAAAGTGTCCCATAGGCATGGGGATGACTAGTACAAAGAAATTTAAAATAAATAAATGCTATACTGATGCAGTTGTGACCTGCTGCAAACTGAAACCAAGGAATATAGCAGCAATGAAGCAGGGAACTTCAATTTGCTTTATAACACCCAATTTGATTTGCTTGATACTGGCATGAAATGCTTGCAAAAGAAAACACTGCATTTCCAACAGTTAAGTGTGAAGAAAAACAAAGAAATCATTCAGCATTTCATGCACTAACATGTGGTGCTCCAGGAGTGTCTAAGGCTAGTTCTGGCAATTCCTTCAGTAGCATATCGAATGATTTTTCCACATCATTTGTAGTGAGCACTTTCCCACACAAATCAGCCAGAAGTCTGGAGGTAAGCTCTCGGTGGCTAGCCTTCCCCTCCAAAGCCAACGATACCGCTAACACTGGCACTGTACACTTCATTTCTCCGAGATTCAAATTCTTCAGCAGTTCCTACAAAACAAAGCAGTAGATTTTTTTAAATTTCAACTTGAGACAAGGCGAACCTAAGATTATTGTAAGTGAACAAACACATAATCTGGAGTTGTTGTGGGGTGTGATTGGTTAAGAACACAATAAAAATGCATTAAAGAGTTCCTTTTGCAGAACACCAGAGTTCTCCAGTCATCATATTCTATATTCCTGACCCTTCCAACCAGAGCAAAAAAAAGCCAGGAGGAACGAGCCTCAAAACAGGAAGAGACAAAGTAAACAACTAACTAGATTAGAGTCTGTCAAAGGGTTAAGCTTTACTTGTAATACTGGTAATAAACTTTGAAACAGAAATATTGGCACTGACAGCAATTTGCCAATTGCCCAAGACTAATAAGTCCCCGGGACCTGCTGGTCTGCATCCCAGGGTACTTAAGGAGGTGGCTTTAGAGATCATGGATGCATTGGTAATCATTTTCCAATGTTCTATAGATTCAGGATCAGTTCCTGTGGATTAGAGGGTGGCTAATGTTGTCCCTCTCTTCAAGAAGGGAGGAAGAGAGAAAACAGGGAATTATAGACTGGTTAGCCTGACGTCGGTGGTGGGAAAGATGCTGGAGTCAATTATAAAAGATGAAATTACGACACATCTGGATAGCAGTAACAGGATCAGTCCGAGTCAGCATGGATTTACGAAGGGGAAATCGTGCTTGACTAATCTGGAATTTTTTGAGGACGTAACTATGAAAATGGACAAGGGAGAGCCAGTGGATGTAGTGTACCTGGACGTTCAGAAAGCCTTTGATAAAGTCCCACATAGGAGATTAGTGGGCAAAATTAGGGCACATGGTATTAGGGGCAGAGTACTGACATGGATTGAAAATTGGCTGGCTGACAGAAAACAAAGAGTAGCGATTAACGGGTCCCTTTCAGAATGGCAGGTGGTAACCAGTGGAGTACTGCAGGGTTCAGTGCTGGGACCGCAGCTGTTCACAATATATATTAATGATTTAGATGAGGGAATTAAAAGTAACATTAGCAAATTTGTCGATGACACAAAGCTGGGTGGCAGTGTGAAATGTGAGGGGGATGTTATGAGAATGCAGGGTGACTTGGGACAGGCTGGGTGAGTGGGCAGATGCAGTTTAATGTGGATAAATGTGAGGTTATCCACTTTGGTGGTAAGAACAGGAAGGCAGATTATTATCTAAATGGAGTCAAGTTAGGAGATGGGGAAGTACAACGAGATCTAGGTGTTCTTGTACATCAGTCACTGAAAGCAAGCATGCAAGTACAGCAGGCAGTGAAGAAAGCTAATGGCATGCTGGCCTTCATAACAAGGGGAATTGAGTATAAGAGCAAAGAGGTCCTTCTGCAGTTGTACAGGGCCCTGGTGAGACTACACCTGGAGTACTGTGTGCAGTTTTGGTCCAAATTTGAGAAAGGACATTCTTGCTATCGAGAGAGTGCAGCGTAGGTTCACAAGGTTAATTCCCGGGATGGCGGGACTATCATATGTTGAAAGATTGGAGCAACTGGGCTTGTATACTTTGGAATTTAGAAGGCTGAGAGGAGATCTTATTCTAACATATAAGATTATTAAGGGATTGGACACGCTGGAGGCAGGAAGCACGTTCCCACTGATGGGTGAGCCCAGAACCAGAGGCCACAGTTTAAGAATAAGGGGTAGGCCATTTAGAACGGAGTTGAGGAAAAACTTTTTCACCCAGAGAGTGGTGGATATATGGAATGCTCTGCCCCAGAAGGCTGTGGAGGCCAAGTCTCTGGATGCTTTCAAGAAAGAGATGGATAGAGCTCTTAAAGATAGTGGAATCAAAGGTTATGGGGATAAGGCAGGAAATGGATATTGATTGTGGATGATCAGCCATGATCACAGTGAATGGCGGAGCTGGCTCGAAGGGCCGAACGGCCTACTCCTACACCTATTGTCTATTCTTTATTGTTTTGCAAAGAGCAGCATGCTTCTTACAGGTTTATTAGGCATAAGACCACAATTAATTCAAGTTACCTTGATCAACTTTACAAAGAACAGAATTTGATGTAACAACATAGACAAGGAACAGCCATGCAATATTTGTTTCGCTTTGTCTTATTAAGGTTACTTCGGTTTTACCAACTCCATTTGAATTGTATTTTTTGCTTTTCCTCTCAGGTTCACATGAAATCTGCCGGAAAATCAGGAAAAGGAGCCCAAAGAATTTCTGCCCCATCAGGATAATCTCATTTGACTTCTGCTTTGAGAAGTCTTGTTACTTAATACTGTAATTTGGGATTTATGAAAGGGATTACATAAACACAATTATTCTGAGCTGGTTTCACTGAATTCAGCCCAAAGACTGGAATGATAAGCATCCATACTTGAGACAGTAATGGAGTTAGCCTCGAACAATTAACCTGGCAGGAATATTTTATTTTACAAAGCAAAAATATTCAGAGAAAATCCCACAAATTATTTTAAAATTTATTTTTCCTACCTTGCTTCTGTCTATAGGACATTACAATGTATTTATCAATTACTTTGCATGTTTACATAGTGACATTGGCTATAAATTTCAAATTCTTTGGTTGTAAAATGCTGAAGAATGATGGATGTGGAAAGTGTAGGAATATTTCTATATTGCAGTTGATGTAATGAAACATTCAATGGTGCTGCATAGGGGTGCTTCCATACAAAAGTTGATATAAAGATAAATTAACAATACCGCATTAGGGAGTATAAAAGAGTACAATTTCAGGAAGAAAATAAAGAAAAAGAAACTCAGGGTAGAGATAGCTGAGGAGGGAGAGGGAGAGAGACAGATAGAGAAACAGATAGACAGACAAGCTGGAGAATAAATGTAATTTGAAAAACAGTCGATAAGAGTTAGTGTAATTTTTTTAAAGAAACAAATCTTTAAAAAATCAAATAGCCACACATTTCAGATTAAATACTATTTTAAGTACATACCATAACCTCATTAGTGTCACCATGTTCAAAGTATTCTTGTACAATTGGAGTCACAGTTTTCTGAAAAGCCCCTTCATCTAAAGGTAGAACCACTGTTTCATATATACAATTCTCCTGTTGGAGCATACAATAACATTGCGATCTTACTTTGCACTTGTAAATTGAAACAAGTTTACTAAATTAAAGAGTTTCTGTAGTTATGGGATTAAGTGACCTGTTAGTTAATGAAGTTTGACAGTCATTAGTTACAGAACTAAAAACAAGGTTGCTTTTAATTAATGGTGACTGAATGGTCAGGTGTCCCTTCTCATCTCTTGAAGATGGTGACATGTAGAAATAATTCTCCCAAATATTTGCCTCCATTGTACACAATAACATGCAAGCCAGAATTTTAATGACAGGATTGACTGTTGACTCAATGTCAGTACAAGATAGGACCAAGCAAGGCAATGTCATTGTTCCCACAATTTTACCATCTTTCTCGCTGTAATGTTTCACCTCGTCATCATGAAACCTTTAAGGTGGAGATAATCCACGGGTTCAATGGGGATTTGTTCCTTACTCTAGGACCTGTTTAAAATGATGCTGGTGAAGCACGGGAATGATTTGTGATAGCAAAAACAAACCAAAATTACTGTATTAATCAACACTCACAACACGCTGGAGGAACTCAGCAGGTCGGACAGCATCCGTGGAAAAAGATCCATCGACGTTTCGGGCCAGAACCCTTCGTCAGGACTGTAGGGGGAAGGGGCAGCAGCCCTATAAAGGAGGTGGGGGGAGGGTGGGAAGGAGAAGGCTGATAGGTTCCAGGTGAGAAACCAGTAAGGGGAAAGATAAAGGGGTGGGGAAGGGAGGCAGGGAGGTGATAGGCAGGAAAGGTGAAGAAAGAATATGGGAAAACACAATAGGTAGTAGAAGGAGGTGGAGCCAAGAGGGAGGTGGTAGGCAGCTGGGGGAGGGGGCAGAGTGACATAGGGATGGGGGAAGGGGAGGGAATTACCGGAAGTTGGAGAATTCTATGTTCATACCAAGGGGCTGGAGGCTACCTAGACGGTATATGAGGTGTTGCTCCTCCAACCTGAATTTAGCCTCATCATGGCAGTGGAGGAGGCCATGTATGGACATATCTGAATGGGAGTGGGAAGCAGAGTTGAAGTGGGTGGCTACTGGGAGATCCTGTCTGTTGTGGCGGACGGAATGGAGGTGCTCGATGAAGCGGTCGCCCAATCTGTGTCGGGTTTCACCGATGTAGAGGAGGCTGCACCGGGAGCACCAGATGCAATAGATGACCCCAACAGACTCACAAGTGAAGTGTTGCCTCACTTGGAAGTACTGTTTGGGGCCCTGAATGGTGGCAAGAGAGGAGGTGTAGGGACAGGTGTAGCACTTGCGCTTACAGGGATAAGTGCCAGGTGGGAGATCCGTGGGGAGGGACGTGTGGACCAGGGAGTCGCGGAGGGACCGATCCCTGCGGAAGGCGGAGAGGGAAAGATGTGCTTAGTGGTGGGGTCCTGTTGAAGGTGGCGGAAGTTGCGGAGGATAATGTGTTGGATTCGGAGGCTAGTGGGTGGTAGGTGAGGACAAGGGGAACTCTGTCCCTGTTGTAGTGGTGGGAGGATGGGGTGAGAGCCGAAGTGCGGGAAATGCAGTTGAGGGCATCATTGATGACAGCAGAAGGGAAACCATGATCCTTAAAGAAAGAGGACATTTGAGATATCCTGGAACGGAAAACCTCATTCACGGAGCAGATGCTGCGGAGACGGAGGAACTGGGAATAGGGAATGGCATTTTTGCATGTGGCGGGGTGGGAAGAGGTATAGTTGAGGTAGTTATGAGAGTCAGTGGGCTTGTAGAAGATGTCAGTGGACAGACTGTCTCCAGAGATGGAGACCAAGAGATCGAGAAAGGGGAGAGAAGTGTCCGAGATAGACCAAGTGAATTCGAGGGCTGGGTGGAAGTTCGAAGTAAAGTCGATGAAATTGACGAGCTCAGCATGGGTGCAGGAAGCAGCACCAATGTAGTCGTCAATGTACCGAAGGAAAAGTTGGGGAGCAGTACCAGAATAAGTTTGGAGCACAGACTGTTCCACATAACCAACGAAGAGGCAGGCATAGCTAGGGCCCATGCGAGTTCCCATAGCTACACCCTTGGTATGAAGAAAGTGAGAAGAGCCAAAACAGAAGTTATTCAACTCTGCTTCCCACTCCCATTCAGATATACCCATACCTGGCCTCCTCTACTGCCATGATGAGGCTAAATTCAGGTTGGAGGAGCAACACCTCATATACCGTCTAGGTAGCCTCCAGCCCCTTGGTACGAACATAGAATTCTCCAACTTCCGGTAATTCCCTCCCTTCCCTTCCCTGATCCTTATTTCACTCTGCCCCCTCCCCCAGCTGCCTACCACCTCCCTCTAGGCTCCGCCTCCTTCTACTACCCATTGTGTTTTCCCCTATCCTTTCTTCACCTTTCCTGCCTATCACCTCCCCGCCTCCCTTCCCCCACCCCTTTATCTCTCCCCTTACTGGTTTCTCACCTGGAACCTACCCGCCTTCTCCTTCCCACCCTCCCCCCACCTTCTTTATAGGGCCTCTGCCCCTTCCCCCTACAGCCCTGACGAAGGGTTCCGGCCCGAAACGTTGACCGATCTTTTTCCACGGATGCTGCCCGACCTGCTGAGTTCCTCTAGCGTGTTGTGAGTGTTGCTTTGACCCCAGCATCTGCAAATTATTTTCCGTTTACTGCATTAATCACACTTTTCCACAGATACAATTACAGCAATCAATAGCCTATAACTTCCCTTTCAGAGATGAGCTGTTGAATCGCCTGCACAACCTGATGTGAACTGAAGTCTCAAAGGCACAGGAGTGGTGCGGCGTGGCCTATATGGGCCGAATCAAGGCGGCTTGGCCCAGTTATGAGCCAATGTTGGAGCGGACATGGAGGTGATTTGATGCAGAGTCGAGGTGGCAGTGCACGGGCCCGGGAACAAGAAAAGGCCCAAGGTTTGAGCAATTTAAGTGTCAAGCTGAACTGGAAAGGTTAGGGTGTTGGAGCCACAGGAGAAGGACGAGCTGGTTCAGCTCATTACTCTACGAGGTTTACTTGTCTGAACTGAGGCTGTGGGCTACAACTAACGGGCTCCTGAATTGGATGCAGTGCTAACTGGCTTCATGGCCGTGAACTCACTTTCGTGAACATCAGTTCAAAATGTTACTTGCTTACTTTTATTAAAGCAACACACATCAAAGTTTGGTGAACGCAGCAGGCCAGGCAGCGTCTCTAGGAAGAGGTGCAGTCGACGTTTCAGGCCGAGACCCTTTGTCAGGACGAACTGAAGGAAGAGTGAGTAAGGGATTTGAAAGTTGGAGGGGGAGGGGGAGATCCAAAATGATAGGAGAAGACGGGAGGGGGAGAGATGGAGCCAAGAGCTGGGCAGGTGATAGGCAAAAGGGATACGAGAGGATCATGGGACAGGAGGTCCGGGAAGAAAGACAAGGAGAATGGGCAAGAGGCATATTCAGAGGGACAGAGGGAGAAAAAGGAGAGTGAGAGAAAGAATGTGTGTATAAAAATAAGTAACAGATGGGGTACGAGGGGGAGGTGGGGCATTAGTGGAAGTTAGAGAAGTCGATGTTCACGCCATCAGGTTGGAGGCTACCCAGACGGAATATAAGGTGTTGTTCCTCCAACCCGAGTGTGGCTTCATCTTTACAGTAGAAGAGGCCGTGGATAGACATGTCAGAATGGGAATGGGATGTGGAATTAAAATGTGTGGCCACTGGGAGATCCTGCTTTCTCTGGCGGACAGAGCGTAGGTGTTCAGCAAAGCAGTCTCCCAATCTGCGTCGGGTTTCGCCAATATATAAAAGGCCACATCGGGAGCACCGGACGCAGTATATCACCCCAGCCGACTCACAGGTGAAGTGTTGCCTCACCTGGAAGGACTGTTTGGGGCCCTGAATGGTGGTAAGGGAGGAAGTGTAAGGGCATGTGTAGCACTTGTTCCACTTACACGGGTAAGTGCCAGGAGGGAGATCAGTGGGGAGGGATGGGGGGACGAATGGACAAGGGAGTCGCGTAGGGAGCGATCCCTGCGGAATGCAGGGGGGGGGGAGGGAAAGATGTGCTTAGTGGTGGGATCCCGTTGGAGGTGGCCCAAGTTACGGAGAATAATATGTTGGACCCGGAGGCTGGTGGGGCGGTAGGTGAGGACCAGGGGAACCCTATTCCTAGTGGGGTGGCGGGAGGATGAAGTGAGAGCAGATATACGTGAAATGGGGGAGATGCGTTTAAGAGCAGAGTTGATAGTGGAGGAAGGGAAGCCCCTTTCTTTAAAAAAGGAAGACATCTCCCTCGTCCTAGAATGAAAAGCCTCATCCTGAGAGCAGATGCGGCGGAGACGGAGGAATTGCGAGAAGGGGATGGCATTTTTGCAAGAGACAGGGTGAGAAGAGGAATAGTCCAGATAGCTGTGAGAGTCAGTAGGCTTATAGTAGACATCAGTGGATAAGTTGTCTCCAGAGACAGAGACAGAAAGATCTAGAAAGGGGAGGGAGGTGTCAGAAATGGACCAGGTAAACTTGAGGGCAGGGTGAAAGTTGGAGGCAAAGTTAATAAAGTCAACGAGCTCTGCATGCATGCAGGAAGCAGCGCCAATGCAGTCGTCAATGTAGCGAAGGAAAAGTGGGGGACAGATAGCAGAATAGGCACGGAACATAGATTGTTCCACAAACCCAACAAAAAGGCAGGCATAGCTAGGACCCATACGGGTGCCCATAGCTACACCTTTAGTTTGGAGGAAGTGGGAGGAGCCAAAGGAGAAATTATTAAGAGTAAGGACTAATTCTGCTAGATGGAGCAGAGTGGTGGTAGAGGGGAACTGATTAGGTCTGGAATCCAAAAAGAAGCGTAGAGCTTTGAGATCTTCCTGATGGGGGATGCAAGTATATAGGGACTGGACATCCATGGTGAAAATAAAGCGGTGGGGGCCAGGGAACTTAAAATCATCGAAAAGTTTAAGAGCGTGAGAAGTGTCACGAACATAGGTCGGAAGGGATTGAACAAGGGGGGATAAAACCGTGTCGAGGTATGCAGAAACGAGTTCGGTGGGGCAGGAGCAAGCTGAGACAATAGGTCAGCCAGAACAGGCAGGTTTGTGAATCTTGGGTAGGAGGTAGAAACGGGAAGTGCGAGGTGTGGGAACTATAAGGTTGGTAGCAGGGGATGGGAGATCCCCTGAGCGGATAAAGTCAGTGATGGTGTGGGAGACAATGGCCTGGTGCTCCTTAGTGGGATCACGATCGAGGGGTAAATAAGAGGAGGTATCCGCGAGTTGTCGCTGTGCCTCGGCAAGGTAGAGGTCAGTACGCCAGACTACAACAGCACCCCCCTTATCGGCGGGTTTAATAATAAGGTTAGGATTAGTGCGGAGGGAGTGGAGAGCAGAGCGTTCTGAAGGAGTGAGATTGGAATGGGGACAAGGTGCGGTGAAGTCTAGACAGTTGATGTCCCGTCAGCAGTTAGCGATAAAGAGATCCAGAGCAGGTAGAAGACCAGAGCGGGGTGTCCATGAAGAAGAGGAGGGTTGAAGACGGGAGAAGGGGTCATCAGTGGGGGTGGAAGAGTCCTTGCCGAAGAAGTAGGCTTGGAGACGGAGAAAGAAGAGTTCCGCATCATGGCAAACACGGAACTCGCTGAGGTGTGGGCGAAGGGGGACAAAGGTGAGGCCCTTACTGAGGACAGAGTGCTCTGCCTCCGATAGTTGAAGGTCAGAGGGGATGGTAAAGACCCGGCACGGATGAGAGCTCGGATCAGAGGGGGGAGGGGGGAGGCTGGGGGTGTCAGTGGAGAGTGGAGGGTTGGGGTGAGAGGAAGATGGAGCTTCTGAGGGCCCAGGAGCTGATGGTGGGATCTGAGGGAGACGGAATTGCAGAGTGGTGGTGGGGGAAGGGGAGACGGGAGTCACAATAGCAGCACATAAAGACCCGGCCTGGAGTTCAAGGCTGGAGTCGCAGTTGGTGGTTGCGCGATCGCTTTGAATGTGTCCATGGTCGTTGCTGGAGTCCGGGTTTTGAATATGCCCTGAGGTGTTGGAGCCGGCGAGATCAATGGCAGAGGCAATCTGAAGTTCATGCCTGCTAGTTTCATGGCCAGCAGGCTCTGGAGTCCGTAGATGTAGGATCTTGCGATCTTTGCCTAACATGACAAAGGCAAAAAAACGGCGATTGCAGGCGTGAATCCGACGGAGGATGAAATAACGGGTAGGACCATTACAGACGGCGAAGAAAGTGTTCCGAAGGTGTGGAAGGGTCTGGGATAGGGACACCAAGTACCTCCTCATGGCGGAGAGAGTCGCCTTCAGAGCTTGACGGGAGAAGCGGCGAGAAGCAGAGTCAATAAAATGTGAGTACCTGGGATCCTCAGAAGATCCAAATTGAGAGGCTCGGAAACGAATCCTAAAGCCAACTGGAGTAAGTTGGCGACGGAGGCACATTCCAAGAAAGGATATATGACTGTGATAGTAAGTCTGAGTCAAAGTGTGGTCAAAAAGTTGAAGAGCCGAAGAAATTACAGATGGGGAGCAGTGAAAGATGGTTTCACTGAACTCCCGTCGAAGAGAGGATCTAAACTTCTTCGGTGTAGGCATCACCGGAAGAGGCTTCGCAGTAGTGAATTTAAAAACGCAAACAACAGGAATTCTGCAGATGCTGGAAATTCAAGCAACACACATCAAAGTTTGGTGAACGCAGCAGGCCAGGCAGCATCTCTAGGAAGAGGTGCAGTCGACGTTTCAGGCCGAGACCCTTCGTCAGGACTAACTGAAGGAACAGTGAGTACGGGATTTGAAAGTTGGAGGGGGAGGGGGAGATCCAAAATGATAGGAGAAGACAGGAGGGGGAGGGATGGAGCCAAGAGCTGGACAGGTGATAGGCAAAAGGGATACGAGAGGATCATGGGACAGGAGGTCCGGGAAGAAAGACAAGGGGGGGGGGACCCAGAGGATGGGCAAGGGGTATATTCAGAGGGACAGAGGGAGAAAAAGGAGAGTGAGAGAAAGAATGTGTGTATAAAAATAAGTAACAGATGGGGTACAAGGGGGAGGTGGGGCATTAGCGGAAGTTAGAGAAGTTGATGTTCACGCCATCAGGTTGGAGACTTCCCAGACGGAATATAAGGTGTTGTTCCTCCAACCTGAGTGTGGCTTCATCTTTACAGTAGAGGAGGCCGTGGATAGACATGTCAGAATGTCTTTTATTGTTTGCACAATTTGTATAGTTCTGCACATTGGGTGTTTGACTGTCTGTTTTTTTAAAATGGGTTCTATTGGGTTTCTTTGTTTTGAGGCTGTCTGTAATGAGACAAATCTCAAGGATGTACATAGCATATGTACTTTGATAATAAATGTGCTTTGAACTAAAGTCATTTAATTTGCAAACCCCAAGCTGCAATACACAGAAGGCATTTGGGTATGCACATATTTAGAAGCCAAGCTCCAAGTTATCAATATGTTCAACACAAAGAACTCAACAGATCAAGTAGTATCCATTGGTGCAAAAGGTACAAATTAATATTTTGGGTCCAGGCCCTGCATTAGGACCTTTGACATCTATTGATGCTGTTTGACCCACTGAGTTCTTCCAGCAATTTACTCACTGTTCCAGATTTCAACATCTAGTCTCTTTTGCTTCCATCACTGTGGTTATTGAAGTATTATGGACCTTACAGCAAACATCAAAACCAAAAATATTCTACCAATTTATTCCACTGCACATCACCTCACATCTCCTTCCCTATGATTAGGGTCCACAATGAAAACCTGGCAAATGTAGGACAATTTCAGTACCTTCAGAGCCATTTCTCAGCAAAAGATAACATGGATGGTAAAAATCATCACCATTTATATAAAATACCCATTAACCATCATTTGAACAAATAAAGAAAAAAAGTCTTGTCATGGGAAAAGTAGTGACAATAACATGCTTTCTGAGAAAGGAAGGAGTATTTGTTAAAGATTCACTTCATTCCAATCAATCACAGTACACTCGCTCACCTGATCTTCATCATAATTGGGATCTCGGACATCCACTTCTTCCAGATCATACACCTCACCAGGTGTCCCCCAGACACCTTTGCCCCCTGCACCACCTACCAATGGAATTGTACAATTTAAAAAAAGAATATTTATGCATATTTATTAAAACTACATAACAAGCTTCTTCAAAGAGTGGCTGGGAGGGGGAAGGGGCAAACAATGAAGAGTGATATAACATCTCTGGTTTCAAAACGCAATACAGTTTTTAAAAAAAATTCTATTAAAAAATTCTGATCCAAGAGACTACCGAATCAAATTGAAGTTACAGTGAATACCTGTAGCTGCTAGCTAACCTGAACATACTATCCTGAACCAACGTGCTTCACTGACAAAAATGAGAAAATTACTATTTTTTATTCCATATTGTTTTTTTAAAAATGTAAAACATGCATATGTGACGTCACCCTCAAGTGTCAATGAACAGAGCTGACCTTCAATTTGCATGAAATCACGACCAACATGATTCCTTTTACAATACACAGCTATGTATGTATGTATTTAGGCAGAGCTGGCCCTTCAGGCTGCACCGCCCAATAATCCCGATTTAATTCTGGCCAAATCACAGCACAACTTACGATGACTAATTAACCAATGAACCAGTACATCTTTGGAATATGTGAGGAAACTGGAGCACATGGTCTCCCATGTGGTCATGTGGAGAATGTACACACTCCTTACAGGCAAGAACTGGAATTGAACACATTGTTGGTACTGTAAAGCGTTGTGCAAACCACTACACTACCATTCTACCCAAATGTCATTGTTTGGTAATGCACTGCAAATCACTTTTTATCAGCTTGTTACCTTTAATATTTTATGGACACTGACAGTAAGAATGTACATTTTTTAAAGGCACAATTGCCCAATTAATTTTTCACCATAATAAAAGTTAAGATGCACTACCTGCTCAACAACAAATTCTATAATGCATTAATTCACCTTCTATTTCAAACTTTTATTTTGTCTAGTGAACTGTCAGTACAAAATTATACCAACCATAATCTTAACAAAATACACACAATCCACAAAGTTCAGAATGGGTTTCAAACACTCCTTGGTTAATGAATTTATTAAGCAGTAGACCACAAAGCTGACAAATGAAATCTAGAAAAGGACTGAATAGTTTGAAAAACATTCTGGGGATAAAATTAAGATTAGCACTGTTTAGTCAACAGTAAATAACTAATATTACACTACAGATAACCGTAGTCAAGGTGGCAGCGCTAATCGTAATCCCTGCCACATTTGAACAATGACATCAGTTCTAGCCAGCTATTTTGTAACAGGCCAAAGAAAGCCACTGATCACAGCATTTAATCTGCTAGGAATTCCTCCAAGTTGAAATAAAACTAATCTGTCAAAATAATTTGTAATTCATTATAGTATTGAATCCTTAAACAATAAAGGTCACATATTCCCGTGCTTTACTTCCACTGTCACATATTAACCCTCTCTCCCTTTACCATTTCACTCTTTATCAACTTTCTTAACTTTCTTTTGTTTCTATTCCCCACACTTTTGATTTCAAAACCCCTTTGTGGTAATATTCCCCCTAGATATTTCACAAATACAATTACTGTGTGATTTCCTACTAAAGAGTTCAAATAGTGCACTGCCATCCTCATCAGCATCATTACGTCCCATTTCATATGATGGTCTTTCCATGACCATGACTGTTCTTGCCAAAGTTTTCTAGAGAACTGGTTTGTCACTGCCTTCTTTTGGGCAGTGTCTTTACAAGAGGGGTGACCCCACCCATTATCAGCACCCTTCAGACACTGGCATCAGTAGTCGCATAACCAACACTTGTGATAGCATGAGCTGCTCATACGACCATCCGCCACCTGCTCTCATGGCTTCACATGACCCTGGTCCAGGGGAATGCAAGTGCTACACCTTGCCCAAAGGCAATCTAGTGGAGGCACGCCATACCTAGATTAAACACAAAATACAAACTGCGGCAGTGCCAATTTACTTAAACATTTAAAGACACCCTGAGCAAGGTCAGCACTTGTTGTCGCCATTACTTTAGAAAATTGATTGCATCATTTATAGTGAATAGGGATTTTCATCAGGTGGCAAGTTGAAGAGAGCAATGGTAGATGACATTCAATCCTCTGTGAGCTGATGGGTAAACTAATGAAACTGTGACATACATAATCATATCCCGTAGGGAATATTGGGGAACAAGGGACCTTGCTATACAGTCCAAGGATCCCTGTGGGCTTCAGGGTAGTAGCACTGGTTATAAAATAAGTGATTAAAGGTAGCATTTGGGATGCTTACCTTCATTAGCCAGGAGAGAGAAAATAAGAGCGAGGTTATGATATGACTACACTGAATATTGTGTGTAGCACTAGTCACCACACTATAGGAAGGATGTGGTTGCACTGGGAAAGGTACAAAAGGATATTAACCAGGACGTTGCCTAGCTGCAGCACTTCAGAATCGAAGAGAGAG
Source organism: Mobula hypostoma (assembly GCF_963921235.1). Taxonomy (NCBI): domain Eukaryota; kingdom Metazoa; phylum Chordata; class Chondrichthyes; order Myliobatiformes; family Myliobatidae; genus Mobula; species Mobula hypostoma. Next base: position 1,684,388 of record NC_086115.1, read on the forward strand.
CTGTTCCCTGGAGGCTTACTGTCGCTGGAGCGGAGAAGGGCAAGGAGAAGGTTCGTAGCTATTTCTCACTAGCCACTCTAGCAGAGATTGCTAACGTAGGAGCAGCAGTGTCAGAGGGAACCTGAGAAGAGTTATGCCCCCTCCACCACCCCCCACCTCAGTGGTGGCTTTAGAGGTAGAGACTTTCACTTAAGTAAAAGGTACCTAGATAAGCCTTTGACCCGGAGTATTGAAGTCTGTGGTGCAAATGGAACGAATATTTGATCACCATGAATGATCAAATGTGACTTTTTTGTGCTATGGTTGTTACAGAAATGCTTTCTCCCTTATGCAAATATTGCACACAAAAAATATTTCTGAAGACACTGTCTCATGCTATGAATGAATTACAATATTTAATTTATGCACTTTTCTTTGGTTATTTATATGTTATTCATTTGTAGACATTACCCTTACTTTCGTAAGTTATTGTGTGTTATAGGTGTTATCTGCGTTATTGTACTTTACACCCTGGTTTAGAGAAATGTCTTGTTTGACAGTATACATGTATACAGTAAAATGACAAAAAACTTGATGAGATTTGCGTTTTGATTCAGATACACCATCCTTAAGAAGCTGACACTAATCTAAACATTGAGGAAACATGCCTGGCTCTAGAATTGTCACTCCACTACTTCAATTTTGTAAATAGTAAACAGCAAAGAAATAGAATACAACATTACAGAGTTTATATTTACAGTGTATAAAAAGTGCACAAGACATTTATCAAATTAATAGGGTATAATCCATCCACTAAGATATTTGCCCTCAACATGCTTTAAACACAAGTCACCAAGACAACAGTTAATGGTATCTTTCAAAAAGCTGGCAGTAATGACATTTTCAAGATCGTAACTTCAAAATAAGTCACCTGTACACAATATTCAGTGATATTAGTTTTGAAGTGTAATAAACAAATCACAAAGACTGCAGACTTCAAGATATCATGGTAACAAAAAAACACCAATGGGCTTAATAAAATGTTAAGTTCCCGAAAGTAATTGTTCCTAGGAAATATATTGCAAGACTTTACCCATTTTCTTCCCAAAGCGCCTCCTCAAAATATTCAATATAAAAAGTACATCCATGAAACTTATTAATTAAGGGTTCTAAATTAAAACCTCAAGTACTTGCCTTTCTTAGGTAATCCTCTTCCTTTTCCCATCCGTGATTTTCTGTCCAACATTTTTCCCTTTGGGCTAGTGGGAACAACATTTCGACTACTTTCCCCATTATCACTGACAGAATCGCCTCGGCCAGAATCCCGAGACGAGTTCTTCCTCAAACGTCTCTTGGCTTTGGCTTTGAGCCGAGCTTCATGAATGGATGTCTCTCGTGATATCCAGTTCCCATTGATTTCATTTGGCAGCATAATGGCTTCAGTTTGATCTTCATCTCCAGACAACATCTTACTAGTATTGTCACCAAGTTCTGAAAGAGCAACTTGAGCTATTAAGTCAACAATGATGTTCAATTAAAGTACAATTGAGAGTGTATTTTTAAGGTGGAAACTAGCAACAGGAACACAATTAACAGAAGATGGCAATTTCACATACAACTGCCAACAATAGTGGTGAATGTCAACATGGGAAAAAAATACACCCTACTTTTACTGGCCTGCACATGCAGATCTCCTGAAAACTAGATCATAGCCAGTATACAGTGTACAAACTAGTCTCTTTATTTAAGTTTAAAGAAGAAATTACAAAGCATTTAGAATTGAAAAATGGATAAAAAATATGCAAATTGTTTAAACTGGACAGTATTATTCTTAGATAAAAACTTACCAATGTCTGTGAATGTGCATTACAAATAGTACTTAGAACAATACTAAGTGCTAGATCAAATTTTGGCCCCCAACAATCTGGAATTGTCATCCTCCCATTTTAAGTAGGAATATGCACCAGTGCTTTATATAATTTGCAGACTTTTACCACACTCAACCTCTCCTCACCCATCAGTATCAACTTTGAACTCAACTCCAACTAGTTACTTGCTCTCCTTTGTACAACACCTCTCTATAATCTATATCTTTCCTGCTAATAATGATACAGTAGCTTAATACTGAAGGCAAGTACTGCAATATATCATCAGCCCTCTGTATTTCACTGTCAGTGGAGCTACTTATCAAAGAAAAATATAATTTGGTTTCCTCCCCCCATTAGTCTGTAAGCACAATCCTTTATTATAAAAACCTGTCTTCTGATAGGCGACTCTTACATTCCTTCAGGACTTTTCATGATGTTGTCGCTGTCATCAATTTCTTTTCATTTTAAAAGATACCCTTACATCATCTCCCTGTATGTTTACTGTTAAAAAGAAACTCATCACACAATGTAAATATTAACTATAGATAAACCTTAAAGCAAAACCTGCCACAGCCACTCATCTTTCCCACACCATTGTAATCTATAAACATATTCCAGTCTTGGTGGCACTCCAGAGTGCTTTCAACATTTTACTTTGTTTTTCTAATTAAAACACACACCAACAGCCAATGCTACATGGAAATACAACAAGTACAGTAGATTCCAGCTAATTGGGCCATTGGTTAATTAGGGCAACCACTTATTTGGGACAAATCTTAAAGAACAAAAACAAGTCGAGAAAATAGCTGGGATTCCCTTTGCTTATTTGTGACAATATGCCGCTTAACTGGGACAGGAGACTGTTGCCAAACAGAATCTAACTAACATCCATCTCACGCAGTTGTGTGGCCATTAGACACTACACCGTACTTAGAGTGAACAGTTTTGAAAATAGCATCACTTGTGTGTTAATGCTCAAAAAGCAGTGATTTTTGTCACTGCCAGTTGGTGCAAAATAATCAGTAAGACAATTCCAATCTATTTTGCTCCTGCAGTTTCAAGCATTTGGGCTTGATTCAGAGATTGAAAGGCTTGCCATATGAGGAGTTTTTGATGGCTCTGGCCTCTCCTCACTGGAATTCAGAAGAATGAGGGGTGACCTCATTGAAAGTCATTGAATGTTGAAAGGTCTCGATAGAGTGTATGTGGAGAGGATGTTTCCTATGGTGAGGTAGTACAAGAACAGAGGATGCAGCCCTTGAGAACAGAGATGAGGACGATTTTCTTTAGCCGGAGAGTGGTAAATCTGTGGAAAACAGGCAGCTGTGGAGGCAGAGGTTGATAGATTATTGATTAGTCATAGCATGAAGGGATACCGGGAGAAAGCAGGAGATAGGAACTGAAAGAGAAAATGGATCAGTCATAATGAAATGGTGGAGCAAACTCAATGTGCCAAACGCCTTAATTCTGCTCCTACATCTAATGATCTTATACCAGAAATGGCTGAGAGTAAAAATGAAACTATTTCACTACTTCAACAAGTTAGAAACTACGAAGAATTTTAAATATCAACAATCACCTTGAATGTTACAATGAAAATGAAGATTTGGAGGGTGCAATCATTGTATGAAGGTAGTCCATTACCTGCACGAGGTGTCTCCACTGATTTTGTTCATTGCATACACTGGATGCATTCCTCTATCGATAACTATTAGGAGTATGTGGTTTTATAGCACTGTAATACTTTGTGCTGTATTTCATTTAAATGCATAATTTGTTACTCACTTTGTCTTTTTATACCTTTTTAACTATTCCCATGAAACTTTGACTAACTGGGGCAGTTGTTTAGTTGGGCAAAGTATACTGGTCCTGATGCGTCTCAAGTAAGTGTAATCCACTGTATTTCATCTACAATTTGGTTCCAACAGAACATTTATCTGCTCCAGATACAGTTAAACCAACAATGAATAACATTGAAAGAGACATTTTCAACTAGTTTCATGTTAAACCTTCAAAAACATATGAAGCGTTGCTTTTGATATTCCTAATGACAGAAACAATTCTGTATTCTGTTACATTTTAGTTCAAAATTATAAAGGCCATCTTTCTAGTAATACAGAATAAACTGCACAATACTGCTATGACAAAAACCAAGTATATATTCCAACTACATCAATAAAGCTTTGGCAAGTTTTAAACTGGCTAAATGGGATTTGAGCCGGAACAACTAATATAAAATAAACAAATGTGAACACACTTATCAAAACTATTGAAAAGATAAAACCAGCATAACATGTTTGTTTTAGTAATTTCAGAAAATGGTGTTGTAGAGCATTGATTTAGGGAAGGGAAAGAGCAGAAGCAAAAGGGGAAAAACTAAGGAGCCGGCAAAGACAAGAAAATTAGGTTAAAAATAAAAAGAATGCAATGAATGAAATGGTCAGAAAGACCACAGATTTGCTCATGTTTCACAGCTCCATTCAGTTTCTTATTCAAATCAGCAAGGTCAATTGAATTACTGTCGATGAAGATACATGAGCAATAACACAACTTCGCTTCATTTTAAAATAAACTATTTTATATGTATTAAAACTGATGATTTGAATATTCATTTACATACTGATGGAGAAATTACTTCTGAAATTAGGTCTGCTGCCAATCATAAAGACATTGGAACAGTAATTTGGCAAAATTACATTAACCAAAACTCTGAAAGCAACTTATTTGAATGAAAGCTGTTATCAAATGAACAATGAATCACTAATAATGAAGGTTCAGTCACAATACACCCACTTTGTTAATAAATGCCTGTGCTAAAACACAAGCTAATAGTCTTCAATAAAACTCTACATCATGTTCTCAGCTTGCAGCTCAATTACAGAATGACCTTCCTATTGCCAGGTGGAGGGGTGGGAGTGGAAAGGACGAATGGATGGCAATAAGTGGGTGAATAACTGACTTTGGCACATCTGTGTTTTGTTATAGGTGGAAATAAAACAAAAAAGGCTACATTGTTTCCCCATCCATCCCACTATAAAAGACCTTGTGGAATGCAACATGACTGAATATGTTAACTGATCTATCACAATGTACAGGAAAATTGACCTGATCCAGATCCATTATCTTAAAGTAGGAAAAAAATCAGCAATTTTACAAATAAAACTGAAGTTTAAACGTTTTATGTCACTTATAAACTACTTCAGTAATATTTATAATTACCCCATAAAATACCTATTCTTTAATAAATTAAGCTGAATAATATTTAATTCCTCTATTTCAATTAAGACTAAAGGTTTATACAAAATTATTTGATCTATCCATTTCCATATTATGGTGGAATTGCAGAATCTGTCAAACGGAATCAAGCTGAGATCTTAACTGAACAAGTCAGAATAGTGGTAAATTATGCAGTATGACTCCTATGTAGCAGCCAATCTGAATGTACAAAACACCAAAAAGAACTAGTGAAAAATTGGATATAATTTCAAACCATCAGAGGCAGTGGAAAGAAGCAGTCAATGCCAGAAGTCATTGTCAAGCCCTCCGGAGATGAAGTAGGCTAGCCAATGAACCATTGAGTTTGGAGAGTGCCCAACTGAAAACCCATGTATCAACCCTGCGCCACTCCCAACATCAAGGCAGTCTCAAGCAAGTGCTCACGACTCATTGGCAGAAGGTATATTAACATCTCAGCCTGTGTTTTTGATTCTATATGAACATCAGCACTACCAAGTGCTCAATAAAAGACTACTGAAAACTCAGTCAAGTGATCCAACAAGTGGATTTCAGTAAATTGGGCACATCGGGATAAGTACATTTTGCCCGAAGTAAGTGGTTGCCCCAATTAGCTGGTTTCGTGCAAATAGTTAAAAAGGCATACCAAAAAAGGCAAGTACCATTTAGCTGAGTAGCAAATTATGTTTTCAAATGAAATACAGAACAAGTTAGAACACTACCAAAATTACTACAGTACTATAAAAATGTGTATTAATTCCTAATACAGTGAATTGGGCCATCAGTTAATCTGAGCAGCCATTTATTTTGAACACAACACCACTTAATTGGGGCAGGAGACTGTTGCCAAATAGTGTCTAACTAGCACTTGCATGGCTGTTAGACACTACACTGTGATTACAGTGATGTTTTTAAATACCTTCAGTTGTGTGTGTTTGTGTTCAAAAATTAGTGATGTTTGTCACTAACAGTTGGTGAGAAATAAGTAGTAAGACAATTCAGAACTGTTTTGCTCACTGTAGTTTGAAGCATTCAGAAACAGCCAGGAATGAAAATGAAACTATTTCACTACTTCAGCAAGGTAGGAATTACGAAGGTATTGACAATCATCTTGAATGTTATAATGAAAATGAAGATTCGGAGGAGCCAATCATCTAAAGCACTGTTTGAAGGCGGTCCATTATCTGCACTGATTTTGATTATTTACAGTCAATTAAAAGAACACGGCAGATGAATTCCTCCAGTGATAACTATTTGGAAATAATAGTTTTGTTGTACTGTAGAGATATTGGTAGCGTTCTAATTTTGTCTGCATTTCATTTAAATACATAAATTGCTTAACTATTGCCATAAAACCGACTAATTGGGGCAGCAACTTAATTGGACGAAGATGTACTAGTCCTGATGTGTCCCTATTAAGCAGAATCCACTGTAGTCATCGATGAAGGAATTCATACAGTGTACACTGCCATGTTCTTCTGATTGACTGTAAATGAACAACATCAGTGCAAACACCTAGTGCAGATAGTGGACTGCCTTCATTCTATGCTTTCGACGATTGTATCCTCCAAATCTCCATTTTCATTGCAACATTCAAGATGGTTGTCAATACCTTCAAGTTCTTCATAGTTCCCAACTTGTTGAAGTAGTGCTGGGTCCATTGTTATTTGTCATCTATATTAATGATCTGGATGATAATGTGGTAAATTGGATCAGCAAGTTTGCTGATGATACAAAGATTGGAGGTGTAGTAGACAGTGAGGAAGGTTTTCAGAGCCTGCAGAGGGAGTTGGACCAGCTGGAAAAATGGGCTAAAAAATGGCAGATGGAGTTTAATACAGACAAGTGTGAGGTATTGCACGTTGGAAAGACAAACCAACGTAGAACATACAGGGTTAATGGCAAGGCACTGAAGAGTGCAGTGGAACAGAGGGATCTGGGAATACAGATACAAAATTCCCTAAAAGTGGCGTCACAGGTAGATAGGGTCGTAAAGAGAGCTTTTGGTACATTGGCCTTTATTAATCAAAGTATTGAGTATAAGAGCTGGAATGTTATGATGAGGTTGTATAAGGTATTGGTGAGGCCGAATCTGGAGTATTGTGTTTAGTTTTGGTCACCAAATTACAGGAAGGATATAAATAAGGTTGAAAGAGTGCAGAGAAGGTTTACAAGGATGTTGCCGGGACTTGAGAAACTCAGTTATAGAGAAAGGTTGAATAGGTTGGGACTTTATTCCCTGGAGCATAGAAGAATGAGGGGAGATTTGATAGAGGTATATAAAATTATGATGAGTACAGATAGAATGAATGCAAGCAGGCTTTTTCCACTGAGGCAAGGGGAGAAAAAAAACCAGAGGACATGGGTTTAGGGTGAGGGGGAAAAATTTAAAGGGAACATTAGGGGGGGCTTCTTCACACAGAGTGGTGGGAGTATGGAATGAACTGCCAGACGAGGTGGTAAATGCGGGTTCTTTTTTTAACATTTAAGAATAAATTGGACAGATACATGGATGGGAGGTGTATGGAGGGATATGGTCCGTGTGCAGGTCAGCGGGACTAGGCAGAAAATGGTTTGGCACAGCCAAGAAGGGCCAAATGGCCTGTTTCTGTGCTGTAGTTTCTATGGTTTCTATCGTGAAATAGTTTCATTTTTCACTCCAGACCATTTTTGGCATCTGCAAGCCTGTGCTTGAAACTGCAGTGAGTATAATCCAGAATAGTCTTGCTGTTTATTTTGTGGCAACTTCAGTAGCAAAATTCACTGCTTTGTGACTATTTTCATTATAAAAGTATTTAATGGCCATTCAATATAAATGTTCACTTAGATTGGGTGATTCATGGCTTACACTTCTGATTAGCAGGAGACTCCATTAATAGAAAACTGAAATGGAAAAGAAATTGAACAATTGATTCATAAAAGCTACACAGTGATCGTCTCCAATTAAGTTACAACACTAGTATTTTAATTTTCTTGCAAACAAGCCTTACAACACCAGTATTTTAATTTTCTTGCAAACAAGACTTTCACTTAACAATGAGATTTAAGAAAGATGCTTCCTGCTTTAAATAGCAGTCAGGTTTAGACAGGCTTTCAAGCCCTGTTCCTATTTAATCTAATATATGTTGCCATAACTGCAACCTTGAAAGCAAGTCACGGGGATGGTCAGTTTTTATTCAATCATGCTTCCGTTTACCTTACCCATAGTTGAGATAAGTACAAAAGATACTATCTCAAAATTACTTCACAGCCTAGGGAGCAATCCTCCCTCAAGCAACACCAAACACTATCAAAAATTGATTTAGCTATTGCTGTTTGTACATGGTAGTTTTTGCATTCATTTAATAATTAAACACTAAAGTAATAACTTGTTAACATCTTGCTAGCAGACGTAATATAATACTGCTGGATGCAAATACTGAATATATTTATGGCCCCATAGACAGCAAATGAATAGTCCCCTAGGATATCTAAAATTCCAAGATTATTTGGGGAGAATAATTAAGGTGTTTCTTTTAAAATAAAGCTTAAAATAAAACTGATGGATAAAGTAGATGTGGTAAGAAGCTACTAGCTTATCAATATTTAAATTACTGGCACTAGTTTAACTAAATACGAAAGGTATTGGAAAAGAAACATTATCACAGATAATTAAATGACAAATCTCAGGAATCAAAAAAAATTACAATGTGACCACAGCAACTATCAGGAAAGGAAGAAAGTCAAATTATCCAAATGGTTCAACCGCAACACGTGGTGTTTGCAAGCTGCTGCCTTTAAAACTTCCGTAACACGAAGTATTTACTTAGAAGACAGCAACACGTCAAAACAAAATGTAATGACCAAAAGACGCAATTAGAAAAGGGACTACGGTATAAAGTTTTAAATCGTACACCAAGAGTTTACCTTACTCGTAGTGAACATTATTTCACATCTTATATGTAATATGTAATAAAACTCTTGCATGCCAATTACTGTGGCAGTCACCACTGGCAAATTCTCACACACAGTACCTGCTGGAGGATTGCTGAATTTTGACTCGGCCTCTGTTGCCATGTTTGTGAAGATATCGGAACCGTCTGGAAGGGCTAGTTTTCTGCCCTGAGAGAATGTGCTGCTTCTTCTCTCCCCGTTTCCTCCTACCCCCTTCCCCTCAACCCCCAACGCCTGCAGTCGCTCGAACTTAAATGAAAACAAATCCGTTCCTCTCAAACGAAGCTGTGAGAGCAGGAGGCTTCCACAACTCACTACTGTGACCTTCCTGAATATTTACAACGGGGAGAACACGAAAGGATGCGATGCCACCCTAATTCTTGCTGTAAGAAGCCGTGATTTCATTCACAACACCCTCGCTGCAAACTCCTTTTCACCTTAACGCCTTCCAGTCGCTTGTTTATTTTCCTCCCGCAATCTTGTGTCACGTGGGTAGCAACAGCATTGTTCATTCGTCACCTTCGCCACGAACTAGACCAATCGCAGTCGGTGACTGGATCGAAGTGGAGCCTTCTCTCACCGCCCCCTCTCCGACCAATCAGCGGCCGTCACCGACAAACAGCGATGACAGCTTGAGGGCGGGAGAGAGGGTGCGGACGGTGGGCGGGGTTTGCTGGCGTTGCTCGCGGCTGCCCCTTGGTCTGGAGGAGTGGCTGACAATGAAGGTGATAGGTCACGTTACTGAGCTTTAAATGTCGGGCGCATTTCCACTAAATCTTTGATGGTTTCCTTCCGGCTTTCATTGGCTCCTCTGCTCTTTTTTAAAATACCTCAAGTCAAGTCTATTGTTATGTGCACAAGTACAATGAGGTTAGGGTACATTTAAAAATGTGCTTGTGGCAGCATCCCACGTATTTATACACAGAGGACGTAAATACACATAAATTATACCAGATAGTTACGACAAGAAACAACTGTGCAAAAAAGGCATGGTTGTATGAAAGCAACACATAGAAAACTGGAGGAATTGAGTAGATCAGGTAGCGTCTATGGAGAGGAATGAGCAGTGGGCGTTTCGCGCCGAGACCCTTTCAAGTCGTATAAAATCCACGATAGAGAAAGAGGTCGATAGTGTTTCGTTTTGAGGTAGGATTAGGAATACGCAGGTCGGTTCACGACAATTTGCCGCAAGAACTCAGCAAGTCGAGCAACATCTTTTCCGCCCACCACCTCCTCCCTCCCCCCCCGACATAATAAAAGCCTGAAAGTATGTACAAGAGCACTTTCTACCCAGCTGTAATAAAATGATTGAACATCTTGTATGATAAAATAGGCTTTCGACCTCACAATCTCTTTCATCATGGCCTTGCAGTGTAGTTTCTCTGCCACGATATAATGCCTGCTGTTAACTGCTTTTGCCTTTTACTACCTAGATGAGCTGATGTGGGTGTCATGCAAAACAAAGTTTTTAACCGTATAAGTGACAATGATAAACCTATTGCCATCTAAGGAAGGAAGGGAGTTGTTGATATTTGGGGCTTTGACCCAGACCACCAACAATTCCTTCCTTTCCACAGATGTTAGTCAATTCTCTTAGTTCCTCCAGTGGATTGGTTATTGCTCCATTTTCCAGCATCTGCAGTTTTCTTGTCTCTTGGTTCAAGAACCAGATGTTTGTAGCAACGTAGCTGTTCCTGAACTTGGTACTGTGGGGCGACAGGCTTCAGGACTTTCTGTCTGATGGTAACTGTGATAGGAGGCAATGGCCCGGATGGTGGCAATCTTTGATGATAGATGCTGATTTCGTCAGGCAGCATCTCTGGTAATGCTTCCAATGGTGGGGAGGGTTGTGTCTACTACTGTCAGCAGCCCCTTGCATTTCTGTGTGTTGGAATTGACATACCCCAGACCATGGTGCAACCAGTCAGGATATTGTATCTGTAGAAGTTTGAGTATTTAGTGACATGCCAAACGTTCTTAAGAAAGTCAAGGCACTGATGGTCCTTCTTCATGACAGCACCTATATACTGGGCCCAGGTCAGTCAATCAGAGATGTTAATGACTAGGAATTTGAAGTTGAACCTGAAGTAAAACTACAGGTAATTGAGGAATAAATTGAATAATTCCACTGGAACCAGCACTAGAATGATGGATTCAATGGTCTTGTTCTCAATGGGCTCAATATGTCATTCGTTCTTTTAAAAATTTGCAGCATTGAAATCGGTGTTCCATTTCAAGGCAGTGTTTCAAATTGTGTTGAGGTGGATATTTGGAACAATGGGATAAGACAGTGTCTTCATTGGAATGTTTCTTAATAGCACGATTGAAAGTAATTGGATAGGTCTCAGCTGATGGGGCTGATTTTGGAACCACAAAGTCTTCTGTGCATAGGGAGGGGACACTTAACAGGAGAATGCAGATGTCCAGTTTGCAAGATGGTGTGTACCCTCTCCATTGTTTACTTTGGAAAGAAAGGAATTGTTGATGTTTGGGGTTTCAATTCCTTTCTAAGGAAGTAGAGGTGCTAATGTGCCTTCTTTGTGATTGCACCCATGTACTGGGCCCAAATCAGAACATCCAAGATGTTAAGGCCCAAGAATTTGTTGAACTTGAAGCAAAGCTAAAGAGAGCCGAGGAAAGTGAAGAAATTAGATAATTTAAATAACTCTACTGAAGAGCCAGCATTAGAATGGCTCTTTACTTTGGACTTTCCTGTGCTATCATCACAATCTGGAATTCTTTACTGTGGACTTTCCTGTGCTATCATCGCTATCTGGAATTCTTTACTGTGGACTTTCCTGTGCTATCATTGCTATCTGGAATTTTTTCCACTTTGAACAGTCAAGATCTAGGAGACAGATGCATCCTTTCAAAGAGGGTTTGACAGCATCATTGAACATTTTCCATTCACAACACACTGGAGGACTCCAGCGTGTTGTGAGTGTTGCTTTGATTCCAGCATCTGCAGATTATTTTGTGTTATTGAACATTTTCCTCTGTCCTTCCAATAATCTCCTCCAGTGTTCGCTCGGAATAGAACATCTGTTTTGGGAGTATGGAGCAATGGGGCCAGTAATGAATTTGGAGGAGTTTGAGAAGATAGTATCGTTGTACCTTTGCAGCATCTGTATGTTTCTGCTATCAGTAGTCTTGGTCTCCAAAGCAAACAGGAGGCCACTATCACTTTTTTCTGGAAGCCCATGCAGTTTGTGCTAGGTAAGCGGTCTCAGTATTCAGCATTGAACTTCTCTCAAAGGTAGGCGATTCTCTGTCCCAGATGCTTGTGGAGGCTAGATTATCTGGACTATTTAAAGAGGAAGTAGATAAATCATTGAGCAATCAGGAAATTGAGGACTATGGGCAATTAGCAAAGAGGAGAAGGAAAAAAAAAGTTGGTGTGAATCTTGAAGGGTTCTCACTCCTATTTCTTGTTATTGTGTACTTCGGAGAAAACTGTTAAGTGGGTTCAAGATAGATTAGAATCAGAATCAGGATTATTCTTATTATTATTGTGAAATCTGTTATTTTGTAGCAGCGGAGCAATACGGTAAGATAGAAAAAGAAATACAAGTAATGCAAAAAGAGAGTAATATGGTGGGGTGGTGTCCATGGCTTGGTGGACCAGTCAAGTATCTGACCGTGAGGGAGAAGAAGCCCTTTTTAAAATGATGACTTTGTGTTTTCATGCCCCTGATCTTCTTCCCTGATGGTAGTAATAAGAAGAGGGCATGTCCTAGATAGCTTTAGGTTACCGTTAGGCTTGAGTGATATGCAAAAATAGCAAGGTTTGCTTGGTAAAGAAGTTATTAGGAGATTTAAAGGAAGTTTTCAAAAATTTGAATAGCTTTAATGGAATAAATAAGGCCGAACTGTTTCTGACAGTGAAAGGGTTAATAACCATAGACATAAGTTCCTCAGGAACAGAGCCAGAGGCATTACAAGGAAACAGAGTGAGTCATTGATATTTGGAATGCAGTGCTTGAAAGAGTACTTAGAACAGATTCAACAGAAAAAGTCAAAAGCATATTGGTTAAATACAAAGAAAGACTTGCACTCATATAATGGCCTTCATATTCCTTTCAAAATGACTTAAACTTAACCTCTTTTGAAACATTATCACTGTTATAATTCAGGAAACATACAGCTAGAACGTGCTCCCACGGGTGACAATAGCAGACAATTTCTTTTTTTTGTCTTGATCCAGGTTATGGAACATCTCCTGTACTCCTTGTTGATACACCTGAAGTAAATTGACAGAGCTGTGAGGAAACTGGAGAGATGGGATACATTGAATAACTCCTCCAAAGTGCTAATACTGCTATTATGGGCTCAGCTGCCTCTTTCTTAAGTGCATTTTTCCATAATCCACTACATCTTTTATAAAATTGTAGCCTGTTGTTTTAAAGATGACTATGCTAGTGGTCTTAAACTCAGATGGAGGCATTAGTAATGATCTTACAAGAATCAACAGATTCTGGAATGATTACTGAGGACTAGAAAATTTCAAATGTCTCTCCACTCTTTAAGAAGGAAGGGAGGCAGAAGAATGGAAATTATAGGCCAGTTAGCCTGACTTCAATGGTTGGAAAGATATTGGAGTCTATTACTAAGAATGAGGTTTCAGAGTACTTGGAGGCCAATAAAAAATTGCCAAAGTCAGCAGGGTTTTCGAAAGGGTAAATCTTGTCTGACAAATCTGTTGGAATTCTTTGAGGAAATAACAGGCAGGACAGACAAAGGAAAGTCAGTAGAAGTTGTTTATTTGGATTTTCTGAAGGTCTTTAACAAGGTGCCACACATGAAGCTATTTAACAAGATAAGAACCCATGAGAGGTAAGAGAGGTACTCACATGGATTGAAAATTGGCTGACTGACAAGAGGCAAAGAGTGGGAATAAAGGGGGCCTTTTCTAGTTGGCGGCTGGTGACTAGTGGTGTACAGCAAGGGTTGGTGTTGATAACAGTTGGTGTTGTAACGTTCTTTTCACGTTACATGTGAATTGATGGCTTTGTGGCCAAGTTTGCAGACGACATGAAGGTAGGAAGGGGGGCTTGTAGTGTTTAGGAAGAAGGATTTAGATAGATTGGGAGAATGGGCAAAGAAATGGCAGATGGAATAAAGGCATGGATTATTTTCTAAATGGGGACAAAATTCAAACATCAGAGGTGCAAAGGGACTTGGGAGTCCTTGTGCACGATTTCCTGAAGGTTAACTTGCAGGATGAGTCAGTGGTAAGGAAGGCAAATGCAATGTTAGCATTCATTTTGAGAGAACTGGAATATCAGATCAAGGATGTAATGCTGAGGCAATGGTCAAACCACACTTGGAGTATTGTGAGTAGATTTGGGCCCCGATCCAAGAAAAGATGTGATGGCTTTGAAGATGATCCAGAGGAGGTTCACAAGAATTATCCCAGGAATGAAAGGGTTAACATATAAGAAGCATTTGATGGCTCTGGGCTACTATACTCGCTGGAGTTTAGAAGAATGAGGGGGAGATCTCTTTGAAACCTATTGAACATTAAAAGCCTAGACAGAGTGGATGAGGAGAGAACATTTCCTATGGTGGCGGGGGGGGGCGCGGTTCTAGGTGCAGACAGTACAGCCTCAGAATTAAGGGATGTTGGTTTTGAACAGAGATGAGGATGTTGAATTTATGGAATTCATTACCATTGATGGCTGTGCAGGCCAAGTAATTGGGTATATTTAAGGCGGAGGTTGATATGTTCTTGATTAATCAGGGATGGGGAGAAGGCAAGGAGAATGGGGTTGAAAGAGATAACATATCAACAATGATGGAATGCCAAAGGGACGATGGGCCAAATGGCTTAATTCTGCACCTTTGTCTTATGGTTTTATCATGAAACCAGCTACCCCTCCATGGACTCTGCCTACACTTACGACTGCCTCAGGAAAGCAGCCAACATAATCAAACACCTCACTCACCATTCTCTCTTCACCCCACTTCCCATCAGAGGGAAAGTAGAAAAGCCTTAAAGCACACAACGCTAAGCTCAAGGACAGCTTTTATCCTGCTGTTATAAGACTATTGATTAGATGGACTCTTGACCTCACAATCTACCTCGTTGTGGCTTTGCACCTTAATGTTTGCCTGCATTTCACTTTCCCTGTAACTCTAACATTTCATTATTCTGTTGTTGCTTTTCCCCTGTACCACCTCAATGTACTAATGTGAAATGATCTGTATAGGTGGCCTGCAAACGAAGTTTTTCACTGTACCTCAGTACATGACAATAATAGACTGATTTACCAGTTTAATTTAATTTACCAATAACTATTCCACTTTCAGGTAATATTTCAACGTGTAATAGGGGCTAGAGATATGGAAACTGGGATCAAGCAGCATTCTTCAAAGTGATTGGTTATGCTTTAACAAGTGCCTGTGCTGACATGCTTCCATGTAGAAAATAAACATTCTGTTGTTAAGATGATATTTGAAGACTTGTCGATGAAAACTTCTCCATAGAAAGGTCATAGTCCCAAACAATCATGATTCAGGCTGAGATCTTCATCAAGGTCTTGGCCTGAAATGCCAAATGTTTATTTCCCTCTCCCTGACCCGTTGAGTTCCTCAAACATTTTCTGTGTATTGCTCAACATTTCCAGCCTCTGCAGAATCTCTTGTGTCAATGAAGAGAATTTATCCTTCAAGGCTAGACTGAGGATGGCTATGAGTAACAATTAAATTGTGAAATGCAACCCCAAGTAACTTCTGATATACCCTTGTCTAGTTTTAATAAAATTATATAGACCTCCAAATACATTTAAATACTTTTTTTGGTCCTCCACTGGAGATAGGAGAGAAATGAAACCTCAAATTTAATGATATTTTTACATTTATCCCCTGTAAGCAGCCCGAACCAAGAAGGGCAGGAAGTGATGTAAATGCTTTCACTGTGCTGATGGTGAGCTAGGAGGAGTGACAGTGCTACTCCAATTCAAAGGCCTCTGGTCCTCCAGGCCAATCAGCTTGTATACCTGTCATTTATGAATTCAAATTCCCCCATTCCATTGCATCTCTGCTGATCACTGATCAATTCCCCAGCTTGCAGCTTTATCCCAACACACCTCCAGCTTGTAAATGTAAATGCTGTTGCTTTCTCAAGAGACCTACTGATTATTTTGAACTTGTTCTGTTTTTTTTTTATAAATTTCAGATTGCCTGCCTCTTTCACTTCAGTTTTAAAGTAGTTTCTGATTCCAGGCAGGGTTGCATACCATTAGTTATTGCTGTGAGTCCTCTCTCATTGCTGTTAGACATCTACATGCTCTTCATTATCAAGCTGATCTGAATTTAAGGCTTTCCTATATCTATCTCTCTCTCATATAGTATAAAATCTTACATGCAGCAAAAACAATTTTCTACCCTATCACTTTGATTCAAACTAAATCAAGTTCCAAAGAGAAAGCATTCTACTAATTAAAATCATCTTTCAAACATTCCAGAAGAGGTTCCACAGAAAATTGGATTGTATCCCTTTAAAAGCAACATGTACCACGTACTCTGGCTTATGGCTCATTGTTTTATATGATACTGCAGTTAGTTGGGCATTGTTAGCAATGAAAGGCATTTGTTTAAAGGTCAGCCTTACTTACTTACCACAAGACTATAAGACATAGAAGCAGAATTAGGCCATTTGGCCCATCGAGTCTGCTCTGCCATTCCACTATGACTGAGTTATTATCCCTCTCAACATCATTCTCCTGTTTTCTCTCCATAAATTTTGAAGCCCTGGCTAATCAAGAACCTGTCAATCTCCACTTTAAATATACTCAGTGACTTGCCTCCATAGCTGACCATGGCAATGAATTCCATCGATTCACTACCCGCTTAAGAAATTCCTCCTCATCTCTGTTCTAAATGGGCATCCCCCTATTCTGAAACTGTGCCCTCTGGTCCGATACTCACCAACTATTGGAAACATCCTCTCCATATCCACTCTGTTTAGACCTTTCAATATTCAATAGATTTCAATAAGATTCCCCCCGCCCCACCAAAACTCTTCTAAATGCCAATAAGTACAGGCCCAGAGCCTCAAATGTTCCTCATATGTTAACCCTTTCATTTCCAGAATTATTCTCATGAACCTGCTCTGGACCCTCTCCAATGCCAGCACATGTTTTCTTAGATAAGGGGGCACAATGCTGACAATACACCAAGTGTGATCTGACCAGTGCCTTATAAAGCCTCAGCATTACATCCTTGATTTGATATTCTAGTTCTCTCAAAATGAATGCTAACATTGCACTTGCCTCCCTTACCACGGACTCGATCTGCAAGTTAACCTTTAGGAAATCCTGCACAAGGAGTCCCAAGTCCCTTTGCACCTCTGATTTTGATTTTTCTTGCCATTTAGAAAATAGCCTGAGCCTTTATTCCTTCTACCAAAGTGCATGAGCATCTACTTCCATACACTATGTTCCATCTGCTACCTTTTTGCCCATTCCACCAATCTGTCCAAGTCCTTCTGTAGACCCTTTGCTTCCTCAACACTACCTGCCCCTTCACCTATCTTTGTATCATCTACAAACTTGGCCATAAATTTATTAATATGTCATTCAATCATTGATATATAATGTGAGAAGAAGTGGTCCCAATACTGACACCTGCAAGACGCCACTAGTCACCAGCAGACACCCAGAGAAGGCCCCCTTTATTCCAGCTCTTTGCCTCCTGCTAGTCCGCAAATCTTCTATCCAAGCTATTATCTTTCCTGTAATCTCATGGGCTCTTTTCTTGTTAAGCAGCCTCATGTGCAGCATCTTGTCAAAAAGCTTCTGAACATCTAAGTAAGCAAAATCCATTGGATGTCCTTTGTCTAGCCTGTCTGTTATTTCCTCAAAGGATTCCCAACAGATTTTTCAGGCAGGATTTCCCCTTAAGGAGAAATGCCTTTGGCATTTTATCATTTGCCTCTAAGCACCCCAAAACCCTGTCCTTAATTACGGTCTCCAATGTCTTCCCAACCCTTGGCATCAGGCTAACTGGCCTATAATTTCCTTTCTTCTGCCTCCCTTCCTTCTTGAAGAGCAGAGTGACATTTGCAATTTTTCAGACCTCCAATTTCAGAATCTAGTCTTACCTATATAAACGGCAATGTTACTAGTGTTGTTAATAGTACAATGTTTTCCAAGTGCTGGTAAATTGTTTTCAAAACTTCTGAAGTGAGGTCACCCCCAAATTGCTATCTATGAGCCAATTAAGACACTCAAACATGCCCAAACTTGTAAGATTTTGTGTACTCCAAAAAGCAGGATTGTTTCTCTTGATTCCAAAAATCATTGCAAGTCAATATTGGCCTATCCTCCTGTTTCCCTTGGTTGCACAACTATTCAACTATCACTCCTCCTTCTCACACCCTCAGAGCTTCCGCATAGACTGAAGTTTGTTAGGCCCTGCTAAACAAGTTGTATCGGACAAGTCGGAACAGTCCTTCCCCGATAAGGCTCCTCAGCTCTTCCTCTACTACATTGAAGACTGGATTGGTGCTGCTTCGTGCACCCATGCTAGTTCATCAATTTTATCAACTTTGCCTCTCACTTTCATCCTGCCCTTAAATTCACTTGGTCTATCTCTGACACCTCCCTCCCCTTCATCAATTTCTCTGTCTCCATCTTTGGAGACAAACTGTCAACTGACATCTTTTATAAACCTACTGATTCCTACAGTTATCTTGACTATACCTCTTCCCACCCTGTCTCCTGTAAAAATGCTATTTCCTTTTCTAATTTCCCTTGTCTCCGCCACATCTGTTCCCAGTATGCGGCTTTCCTTCCACGACATCAGAGATGTCCTCCTTCTTTAGGGAACGTGTTTTCCCTTCCTCCACCATAGATGCAGCCCTCACCCACATCTCATCCATTTCCCAAACATTTGCACTCACCCCATCTTCTCGGTGTCTTAACAGTGATATAGAGTTCGTCTTGTCCTTACCTACCACCCCTTCAGCCTTCATATCAAACGCATCATCCTCTGCAACTACCACCATCTCCAAAGGGATCCTATCACCAAGCGTATCTTTACCTTCCTTCCATCTTCACTTTCTGCAGGGATCACTCCCTCTGCAATTTCCTTGTCAATTCAACTCTCCCCACTAATCTTCCTTCTAGCTCCTATCCCTGCAAGCGTCCAAATCTGTCCGTTCACCTCCATTCAGGGCCCCAAACTGTTCTTCCAGGTGAGGCAACACTTCACCTGCGAATTTGCTGGGGTTGTCTTTTGTGTCCGGTGCCCCTGTTGAGACCTATGGTAAATTGGGGGACTGCTTCATTGAGCACCTCAACTACATCTGGCAACCATGGAACATCTTGGTGGCCAAACATTTTAATTCCAATCCACATTCCCAATTGGTATGTCAGTCCGTGGCCTCCTTTTGTGCCAAGATGAATCCACCCTCCGGGTAGAGGAGCAACACCTTATATTCTGTCTGGGTAGTCTCCAACCAGATGGCATGAACATCGATTTCTCCTTCTGGTTATAAAAAAAATTCCCTCCCCTTTCTTCTTCTATTCTCTTGCCTCTTCTCACCTGCCTATCACCCCTCCCTCTCTTCTTGAGTCCACTCTTTGATTCCTTCCTCTCCAGCCCTTTATCTTTCCTACTCACCTGGCTTCACCCATCACCCTCTAGCTACCTTCCTCCCCCTTCTCCCACCATTTTACTCTGGCTTCTTCTCCCTTCCTTTCCAGTCCTGAAGAAGGTATCAGCCCAAATGACGACTGTTTGTTGAAGACGCAAACACAAGGAAATCTGCAGATGCTGGAAATTCAAGCAATACACATCAAAGTTGCTGATGAACGCAGCAGGTCACAGTTTGAGGATAAAGGGGAAGCCTTTTAGGACCGAGATTAGGAAAAACTTCTTCACACAGACAGTGGTGAATCTGTG
Organism: Mobula hypostoma; assembly: GCF_963921235.1. NCBI lineage: Eukaryota > Metazoa > Chordata > Chondrichthyes > Myliobatiformes > Myliobatidae > Mobula > Mobula hypostoma. Next base: position 1,704,310 of record NC_086115.1, read on the forward strand.
GAATTCTCTGCCACAGGAAACAGTTGAGGCCAGTTCATTGGCTATATTTAAGAGGGAGTTTGATATGGCCCTTGTGGCTACGGGGATCAGGGGGTATGGAGGGAAGGCTGGTGCAGGGTTCTGAGTTGGATGATCAGCCATGATCATAATAAATGGCAGTGCAGGCTCGAAGGGCCGAATGGCCTACTCCTGCACCTATTTTCTATGTTTCTATGTTTCTATGTCAGGCAGCATCTCTAGGAAGAGGTACAGTCAACGTTTAAGGCTGAGACCCTTTGTCAGGACTAACTGAAAGAAGAGCTAGTAAGAGATTTGAAAGTGGGAGGGGATGGGGAAGATCCAAAATGATAGGAGAAGACAGGAGGGGGAGGGATGGAGCCAAGAGCTGGACAGTTGATTGGCAAAAGGGATATGAGAGGATCATGGGACAGGAGGCCCAGGGAGAAAGAAAAGGGGGAGGGGGGGAAATCCAGAGGATGGGCAAGGGGTATAGTCAGAGGGACAGAGGGAGAAAAAGAGAGAGAGAGAAAGAACGTATGTATATAAATAAATAACAGATGGGGTACGAGGGGGAGGTGGGGCATTAGCGGAAGTTTGAGAAGTCAATGTTCATGCCATCAGGTTGGAGGCTACCCAGACGGAATATAAGGTGTTGTTCCTCCAACCTGAGTGTGGCTTCATCTTTACAGTAGAGGAGGCCGTGGATAGACATATCATAATGGGAATGGGATGTGGAATTAAAATGTGTGGCCACTGGGAGATCCTGCTTTCTCTGGCGGACAGAGCGTAAGTGTTCAGCGAAACGATCTCCCAGTCTGCGTCGGGTCTCGCCAATATATAGAAGGCCACATCGGGAGCACCAGACGCAGTATATCACCCCAGCCGACTCACAGGTTAAGTGTCGCCTCACCTGGAAGGCCTGTCCGGGGCCCTGAATGGTGGTAAGATCTGCTCTCACTCCATCCTCCTGCCACCCCACTAGGAATAGGGTTCCCCTTGTCCTCACCTACCACCCCACCAGCCTCCAGGTCCAACATATTATTCTCCATAACTTCCACCACCTCCAACAGGATCCCACCACTAAGCACATCTTTCCTTCCCCCCCCCCCGCTTTCCGCAGGGATCGCTCCCTACGTGACTCCCTTGTCCATTCATCCCTCCCATCCCTCCCCACTGATCTCCCTCCTGGCACTTATCCTTGTAAGTGGAACAAGTGCTACACATGCCCTTACACTTCCTCCCTCACCACCATTTGGTACTAACCACTCATGTGATTGTGTCCATGTGTGTGGATCTACGCTAAGGCCCACAACTTAGTATGAAATGAAGGTAACATGAAACCTTGATTTTTATAAATGTCCAATGGTCTTATCATGATGCTAACTTACATTTTCAATGTTAGCTAATTTAGTTTCTAAGACTTCTTTACTTAACTAATCATTTAGAATGCATTGGATAATATTATTGACTATGGAAAGGCAGCCTGCACCACATTTCAAGATTAACTTTTGAAGTCTTCACTATCTTGCAAAAACTTAGCTAGAAATATGGGTATGCTCCAAACTTGATATTCTGGGTTTTTAGATATTGGAAAGCTGCACCCCATTTGTAACTGAAAATTTGATGGGCACTTCTGCAAGACAGGGTCCTACTGGAAAACACTCCAAGCATAGTTATCTGCTATCATCACACTTTGGCAAGCAATGTCATGTGAGAGGCTGCAAAAATGAACACGGTGAAATTATGAAATCAGAAGTCTAACATATTTGCCTCTGCTCAAATGTTTGGAAGACATTACATAGATAGATCTACTCTTCCCTCAATAGAGAGTTGTTTGGCTTATACAGTTGGATGAGTATGCACATTCTTTGGAGCTTTAGCAGCCTGATAGCAGCTTTTATCTGTCTGAATGTCATGTCTGAGTGGTAAGTAATTAAGTTATCTCCCATTAGTGTTATCCGTGAATGTAGCTCAACTTAAGACTGAATGACTATATTCAGTGTTAAAGATAGAACCAGTGCAATTGTAATGGTTAATACATCAATGTGTTCAAAGGATGAAAAATAAACATAAGAGTGCTTTGGATTATTTGGTGCATAAACTTTGTGTCTTGATTTATTGTTTGTCAGTGTATGATTAGAGTTTCTGGGCAATTGAAAGTGGTAGTGCTTAACCTCCTGCTTCACTCTGTCACACTGTGGGACAATATTACAAGGCACTTTAGAAGCATATGTAATAACAAATGGGGCTGATTTCCACTATCCTTCGTATGGCAAAGTGCTTCCTGATACCAGGCACCAAAAGTTCTAATTTTAAGGACATCCCACTCACCTACCCTCTTGCCCCTAGAACTGATTCTAAAAGCCCTCACTAGAGAAAATAACTTCTCTTTATCTAATTTGGGATTGAATGCTTACAAGGAAACATAGCCATAAGAAAGTAGCATCTATCAAGAAGCCTGCCATCCAGGCCTTGCTGTTGCTATCAGGCAGGAGCCGAGGTCCCACACCACCAGATGCAGATTCCGGACGACATATACCTCAGGCTATGGTGGGAAGTGAGGGAGGAGGTTGCTGAGCCTCTGGCGATAATCTTTGTATCATCAGTGGGGACCAGAGAAGTACCAGAGGATTGGAGGGTTGCAAATGTTGTTCCCTTGTTCAAGAAAGGGAGTAGAGATAACCTAGGAAGTTATAGACCAGTGAGTCTGACTTCAGTGGTGGACAAATTGTTGGAGGTGATCCTGACAGACAGAATTTAGGAGCTTTTGGAGAGACATAATCTGATTAGGGATAGTCAGCATGGCTTTGTCAAGGGAAGGTCGTCCCTTACGAGCCTGATTGAATTCTTTGAGGATGTAACAAACACATTGATGAAGGTAGAGCAGCGGCTGTAGTGTATATGGATTTCAGTAAGGCATTTGATAAGGTCCCCCATGCAAGGCTCATTCAGAAAGTAAGGAGGCATGGAATCCAAGGAACTTGCTTTGTGGATCCAGAATTGGCTTGCCCACAGAAGGCAAAGGGTGTTGTAGATGGTTTTATTCTGCATGGAGGTCGGTGACCAGTGGTGTGCCTCAGGGATCTGTTCTGGGACCCCTCCTCTTGTGATTTTTATAAATGACCTGGATGAGGAAGTAGAAGAGTGGGTTAGTAAGTTTGCTGATAAGACAAAGATTGGGGGTGTTGTGGATAGTCTGGAGGGTTGTCAAAGGTTACAATGGGACATCGATAGGATGCAGAACTGGGCTGAGAAGTGGAGATGGAGTTCAACCCAGATAAGTGTGAAGCAGTTCATTTCAGTAGTTCAAATTTGGAGGCAGAATATAATATTAATGGTAAGACTGTTGGCAGTGTGGAGGACCAGGGAGATCTTGGGGTCCGTGTCCATAGGACACGCCATAGGAAATAGCCAGAGGCTTTTTCCCAGGGCTGAAATGGCTAACATAAGAGGGCATAGTTTTAAGGTGCTTGGAAGTAAGTACATGGGGGATGTCTGAGGTAGGTATTTTACACAGAAAGTGGCGGGTGCGAGGGAAGCATTGCCAGTGGCGGTGGTAGAGGTGGATACAATAGGGTCTTTTAAGAGACTCTTAGATAGGTACATGGAGCTTAGAAAAATAGAGGGCTATGTGGTAGGGAAATTCTAGGCAGTTTCTAGATTAGGTTACATGATCGGCACAACATTGTGGGCTGAAGGGCCTGTAATGTACTGTGGAGTTCTATGTTTTACGGACTCACTTTCAAAAACTCTACAACTCGTGTTTTCAGCACTTATTTACTCATGTACTCAATTTATTTATTTATTGCATTTGCACAGTTTGTCTTATTTTGTACACTGGTTGTTTGTCAGTCTTTGTGTGTAGTTTTTCATTGATTCTATTGTATTTCTTTGTTCTACCATGAATGGGTGGAAGAAAATGAATCTCAGGGTAGCACATGGTGACATACAGAATACATCCTTTGATAATTAATTTGAACTTTGAATGTGCGGCTTTCACAGAAATAAAGCCCAGAATTAAGAGACTATTTAGGATTGTGGTCTTATAATCAAAAGGAAACCATACTGACTGGATTGTAGACAGAGCCTCACAGTGGTCAGCAGTAGGAACAATTGTAGATGAAAATCTGCAACTCGCCATTTTATAGCAGAATCAAAAAGTTACATTTCCAAAACATTGCACTGTTATTTTTTAAACCTAGACACAAAAGACTCTTCAATCCTGAAGAAGGGCCTTGGCCCCAAACATTGAATTCCATTTTCTTCCATGAATGCTGCCTGACCCACTGAGTTTCTCCAGCATTCTGAGTGTGTTGCTTAATGTTCGAGCCGTTATTTTTCTGTTAAAATACCGTTTGACGGCAGAAATTGTCACTGACATGCAGTTGTCTGAAACATCAAGGAAAGTGGTTTGTGGTTTGACCTTTCATACTTACCACCCACCAGTGTTCTAACGCAAGCACCACCTTTTTCTGTGATCTTATTCTGTTCTGTTTTTTTCAAAATGGACTTTCTGTTTAAGATTCCTTGTCTTTAACCACATTCTGCAAAGAATATGTTTCAAAGTAGTTTAAAAACCGCAGAATAATTACATTGAATCAAGATAATCATTCTTCAAATGTAAAATCTACTATGTAGTATGAGAGTTAAGAAGTAAGAGCAAGAATAGGTCATATGAACTTTCAGCTGCGCTCTGTTTTTCAATAAGATCCGATCTTGACTTCGATCAATTGCACTTTCCTGCCTGTTGTTCATAAACCTTGATTTCCCCTGTAGTTTAAAAGCTCACCTCAGAATTGACTTTGTTAAATAATTCAGCTTCAACATTTCTTTGTTGCAGAGAATGCCAACAATCCTTGACAGAAGGAATTCCTCATTGTTGCCTTAAGTACACAATGCCACAAAACTATTGCTCAACCTACCCCAACAAGCAGAAGCAACCTCTCAGCCCAGCTGCAAAACTGATTCAGAGTTTTAATTTTTTCATTAATGTCACCTTGAATTTTTTCAAACTCCAAGGAGCAGTGGCCTAACCTGTTCAATTGTTCATCAGGATAAGCATTTCACCCTAGGAATAAACCTAATGAAGCCAGTCCCTCCTGAAACAATTTCCAGTGTGGTTTTCATGTTGAAGTTACTCAGTCCTGTCACTTCACCATGATCAACCATATTTACTCATGGAGTCATAGAGTAATACGGTATGGGAACTGGCCCTTCACCCAGTGATTCCCTGCCCATCAAGCTAGCCTCATTTGCCATGCTTGGCCCATATCCCTCTATGTCATAGTCATAGTCATACTTTATTGGTCCCGGGGGAAATTGGTTTTCGTTACAGTTGCACCATAAATAATAAATAATAATAAAACCATAAATAGTTAAATAGTAATATGTAAATTATGCCAGTAAATTATGAAATAAGTCCAGGACCAGCCTATTGGCTCAGGGTGTCTGATCCTCCAAGGGAGGAGTTGTAAAGTTTGATGGCCACAGGCAGGAATGACTTCCTATGACGCTCTGTGCTGCATCTCGGTGGAATGAGTCTTGGCTGAATGTACTCCTGTGCCCACCCAGTACATCCTCTTTTCAGACACTACCGTGAGAGAGTCCAGTTCCATCCCCACAACATCACTGGCCTTACAAATGAGTTTGTTTATTCTGTTGGTGTCTGTTACCCTCAGCCTGCTGCCCCAGCACACAACAGCAAACATGATAGCACTGGCCACCACAGACTCGTAGAACATCCACAGCATCGTCCAGCAGATGTTAAAGGACGTCAGTCTCCTCAGGAAATAGAGACGCCCCTGACCCTTCTTGTAGAGAGCCTCAGTGTTCTTTGACCAGTCCAGTTTATTGTCAATTCGTATCCCCAGGTATTTGTAATCCTCCACCATGTCCACACTGACCCCCTGGATGGAAACAGGGGTCACCGGTGCCTTAGCCCTCCTCAGGTCCACCACCAGCTTCTTAGTCTTTTTCACATTAAGCTGCAGATAATTCTGTTCACACTATGTGACAAAGTTTCCTACCGTGGCCCTGTACTCAGCCTCATCTCCCTTGTTGATGCATCCAACTATGGCAGAGTCATATGCCCTTCCTATCCAAATGCCTTTAGATGTACCTGCCTTAACTATTTCTCCTGGCAGCTCATTCCATATACGCACCACCCTTTGCAGGATGAAGTTACCCCTCAGGTCCCTTTTAAACATAGAAACACAGAAAAACCTACAGCACAATACAGATCCTTTGGCTGTGCTGAACATGTACTTACTTCAGAAATTACCTAGGCTTACCCATAGCCCTCTATTTTTCTAAGCTCTATGTACCTGTCCAGGAGTCTCTTAAAAGACCCTATCGTATCCACCTCCACCACCGTTGCCGGTAGCCCATTCCATGCACTCACCACTCTCTGTGTAAAAAAAACTTACCGCTGATAACTCCTCTGTAGCTACTTCCAAGCAACTTAAAACTGAGCCCTCTTGTGTTAGCCTTTTCAGCCCTGGGAAAAAGCTTCTGGCTATCCACACAATCAATACCTCTCATCAGTTTACACAACTCTTATCAGATCACCTCTCATCTAAAATCGCTCCAAGGAGAAAAAGCCTTCTCACATCTATAAAGCACCAGCACTGACCGAATCCTCATAGATTTCCTTTGCACTCTATCACAATTGTACACTTCATGTAAGTACAGTGGATCGAACTGTATGCTGTAGCTGTGGCCAAATTTGTCAACGTTCTCTGTGGCATTTCATTCTACGGTCCAGGCAATCAAAGCAAGTATCTCCCAGAATAAGAAAATGCTGAAAACGTTCAGCATCTGTGCAGATGCACTCTATAATTTCTCCCATTAATCTAACAACCTAATGGCTCAATATCGAGTGACATTGTCTCAGTAACCTTGGTTTTCCCCTCTATCAGAAATATTCCTCTTGTCCTATCTCTCCTTCCTTCAGCCTCTGCAATTTAAAACTAACTTCCTTTCGTGCTATTTCAGTTCTGATGAGGGATGTTTAAACTGAAACATTAATTCTGGTTTTCTTTCCACAGCTACTGCCTAACTTGCTCAATGTTTCTAGTATATTCAGCTTTTATTTCAGATTTTAAGCACCTCCATTTTTTTTCTCCCAGGATTGGTGCTGTTCCAATTCTCCAGCTAGATTGCTTTATATTTTCCATTATCTATTAAATAATAGCCACAATCTGTTCATCTCAAGGAATAATTCTTATCATGCAGGGTTCAATCCTGACCCCAGGAAGTTTGTTCACTTTCCTGTGATGGTGTGGGTTTCATCCAAGGGCTCAGGTTTAAGATTAACTATTAGCTTTACTTGTCACAAGTTCATTGAAACATGAAGTCAAACACCAACATTGTTAAGAATGTGCTGAAGGGAGATTAGAAGTGTCACTATGCTTCCAGTGCCAACATAGCGTGCTCACAATTTACTAATCCTAATCAGTAGGTCTTTGGAGTATGTGAGGAAATCGGAGCACCCAGAGGAAACCCATGGGGAGAATGTACAAACTCCTTATAGGGAGTGAAGGGAATTAAATCCCAGTCGTTGATCTTTGCCCCTCCACATTCCAAAAGGTGAATAGATTAATTGGCCACCATAAATTGCCCCTAGTGTGTAGGTGATTGGTGAAATCTGGAGTGAGTTGATGAGAATATAGCAAAAATTTAAAAATGGCACTTAATGGCCAGCATGGACTTGATGAGTTTAAGGGCCTATTTTTCTGCTGTATCTCTCTATGACTCTGAAGTGAATAGCAAAATTCTGCATTATCTTAGTGCTATACAGGCAGCCCATGGTGATAAACATTTAATAGCTGTGTTAAAAATATCACAAAATGTTCAATGACAGGGAGGTCTGGTGATCCAGAGAGGTAAAAGGAAGTAATTACCTTCCACAGCTTCAGGTCAATCCAGGGAGCCTCAGAGCTAATGAAAGAGCTTTGAAATATACTACATTGCTATATTGCAGAAAAATTAAACAATTCTTAATGCACAGAATCAGGAAACTATAACATCATTGCAGGTTAATAATTTGAATACAGATTTTAAAGGGTGGAAGTTGGCAGTAGCAAATCATGGGATTTCGTCAATATTCTTACTCCCTTTATATATTGTAAAATGTATTATTTTTTTGTACTTATTTGTTCAATTATCTTTAATTCAACACTTGCATCTTACAATTGTCTTATCCATGGCCTCCTCCACTGTCATGATGAGGCCACATTTAGGTTGGAGGAACAACACCTTATATTCCATTTGAGTAGCCTCCAACCTGGCATGAGCATTAATTTCTCGAACTTCCGATAATGCCCCCCACTCCCCCTCTCCACCATTTCCCAGCCCCTTTTCCCTCTCTCACCTTATCGCCTTGCCCACCCATCACCTTCACCTGATGACCACTATTCATATCTGGCTCCATAATCCAGGATAATCTTGGCTTTCAAGGCTGGTGCATTAGGATGCACTGAATGATGGATCAGACAAGCATTAATGAGCCCAATGATTTTACAATCAAGGGACACTTTATTAGATACCTCCTGTACCTAATAAAGTGGTCACTGAGTGTAATGTTCATTGTCTTCTGCTGCTGTAGCCCATCCAAATTAAGGTTCGACATGTTCTGCATTCAGAAATGTTCTTCTGCACACTACTGTAGAAACACATGTCATTGTCACCTCCTGTCAGCTTCAACAAGGCTGGCCATTCACTTCTGACTTCTCTCATTAACAAGATGTTTTTACCCACAGAACTGCTGCTCACTGGATTTTTTTTGTTTATTGCACCGTTCTCTGTAAACTCTAGAGAAAATCACAGACAGCAGCAGTTTCTGAGATATTCAAACCACTCCATCTGCACCAACAATCATTCCACAGTCAGGGTCACTTCGATCACATTTCTACCACATTCTGATGTTTAGTCTGAATAACAACTGAACCTGTTGACCATGTCTGCATGCTTTTATGCATTGTCACCATCAAACATGCCCATATGGCTTGGCAGAACAAAACAGAACACATCAATACTGAACATAACAAACATCAAAACAAGCCTCTTTCCGCCCTCCTTCCCTCCCCCCACCCACCCATACACTTGGATCGTCCTCCAACTCCAGAACAGCCTCCAGGCCTTGAGTCTCTAGTCTCCAATCTCCAGGCTTTGGCCATCAAGTTTTGAAATCTGGACTTCCAATTGACCTTCAGGCTTGGATCTTCAGTATCGACCTCTGGACTTCAGTGAGTCTTCCAAGGGAAGAATAATTTTTGAACTAGGTAACATAGGGGCCCTGACACTTTGAGATAAAGAAGGGAAGGGAAACCATGGAAGACTAATTTCCTGAGGCTAATGGAAGAACAATTGGAATTATCTTTACATCACTCTAATCATTAAATCATTAAATAAAATGTTTATTAAATTCATATCTGTTTGCTGATATAATTTCCTAAATTATAATTTTGTCACGTTTACAGTTTTTTTTAAAGAGCTTCTGTTGCTTCTAATAAATTATACAGAAATGTAAAATAATCAATAATCTGATCTTAAATCCAACAATATGTTACCCAGACATAAATTAATTACCCATATGAAATGGTCCAAATAAAATTTCTCCATCAAACCAATACATTTAATCACTATCACAGTTATTAGAAACTAGAAATTCCCTGAATATGATTGGCCTGATCAATGAAGATTAAGGATAAAGGCATCTTTCCAAAGTATCACAATAAATCAGAGGAACTATTTCTCTCTGTCCTTCTTTCTGTCTTTTTCACCCTTTCTTGGCCTGGTGTGTTATTCCAGCTCCACGTTCTGAAGCAATCCTTAAGAATTAGGCCTTAGAGACTCTAAAGCTGAATCTTAATTGGCTGTTTCAGGAAGGATTGGACTCTTTAGTTTCGAACTGTGGCATGATCCCAACTTCTTCCTCCATTCCAGGATTGCCATCTCTTTCACCTTCCTTCAGGCTTTCTTCAGCCAGCTGTGATAGGTATTTCTGTGATGAAAAGAAACTTTCTTTATAAGTGTGAATTATCTTCATTCAAAAGATCCACAAAGATTGAATAATTGATTTTTATAATTGAAAATTGCCCAAATGGTACCAATGACAAAAAACGATTACTTGAGAATTTTTACGTTCTTCATTATTTTGCATTCTTCTTTATGCTTTCATTCAAAGTAAATATGTAAACACTTTAAAATATTTCCTCTTGATTTAAACATAATCTGTAGATGAACCTGCCAAAATTAACACTACAAAGTGCAAGATTTCATGCAGAGCAAAGTAAAGCATTCACATTTTCAAGACAAAAATTAAAGTATATTTAAAGGATTTCAAAACAGAAATATTTGCAGTTTAGAAGTGATTCAACTGGAATGTTAACTCTGACTTTCTCACCATAGATGCTGCCTGAGCTTTAGTTCCAGAATTTTCTGTTTTTTTAAAAATTATGTTTCGAGCTTCTGCAGTATTTTATTTAGATTTGCATTTATATAGCACATTACAAGCATCTTGAAGAGTTTTACAGAACTTGATGTTACTCTTTTGGATTTCTAGAATGGACTTCTCAGTTTAGCTACACAATGCTAATCCTACAATGGAAATGAGAGCAATAGTTCACAAATCTCATGGGTGAGGGTGGAGCTAGGAAAATATTTACATAGGTCTTATAGAATTCTACTGCTATGGACTGCTATTATCTACAGTATAATACTACAAAATGTCCTTATGTAGAGCAGTACTACAACAGACAGACACTATAATCCTAGTCACCCATAGAGTACAACATAATAAAACATGAAACAAAAAAAATTCTGAATAAAACAAAAGTAAATAAAATAATACCTTAGCAACCTAGACAAAATGCTGGAAGAACTCAGAAGGTCAGGCAGCATCTGTGGAAATGAATAAGCAAGCAACGTCCAACACCCTGAGGAAGGGTTTCGACCTGAAACATCAACAGTTTATTCATTACCATGGACACTGCCTAATCTGCTGCATTTCTCCAGCATTTTGTGTGGGCTACTTTGGATTTCCAGCATCTGCAGAATCTCTTGTGTTTATGATCTGCAGAATCATTTGTGTCTAAAACATAAAATCATAGCAGTAGTATTGAAATAGTTAATTAATAATTAATTAGTATTTAAATGAGTAGAAGTCAGCATTATGAATGTACATCAGATCTGTGTTAGGTGTTGCAAGAGTGAATCTGAGTTCAGAATGCTGTGAGCAGCAAGGGAGAGGTAACCACTGTTGAGTAGTTGCCTCTGTGAGCTTTTCGATTGGTACTTATGATTTTACTGTTTTCAGCACATTCCTACTTGGGTCAAATTAGCCAGACCAAAGGTATCGTTAGTTAAAATCAGGTCTTGTAACCACCCATATTCCTTCTGCTTCCCACAGTTTTAATGTGCTGTAGCTGGGCATCAAGTACCTTGACCAGGCCAGTTGAGTTTTGTTGAAGAGCCAATTTCTTGGAAATACTGGACCAAGAATCATAGGGCAAGAATACAGAATGAAGGATTACAAATTCAAAAATCTTTGCATCACAGGGAGAGGGCATTAATAAATTTTCACTGTACTTTGAACTGGTAAATTTTAGTGGTTCACTAACAAGGTGTGGAAGTCACCTTCTCATATTATGTTTTTATATTACTTAATCAAGAAGGACTAAACTGACTGGTTCTTTTTTTCTCTTAAGAAAAGGCAGTTGAGAAGTGACCTGATTGAGGTCTTTGATTCAGAGGGAATGTGTGGGGAAGAGGTCAGTAATATAAGACAGTCACCAAGAAAGGTCCTGATGAAGGGTCTCGGCCTGAAGTATCGATTGTTGATTCCCATCCATAGATGCTGCCTGGCCTGCTGAGTTTCTCCAGCATTTTGTGTGCAATACCAAGAACTTCATCAGAGTTTTCAAAAGAAATATTGTACCCAATCTGCACCATACAACAACAATGAGTGGTTAAAACAAATAGCATTGATGTGTTCAAGGCAGGGGTTCACAACCTTTTTAGTGCCATAGACCCCTACCAATAACTGAGGGGTCCATGGACCCCAGGTTGGAAACCCCTGATTTAAGGAGAGGTTGGGAATGCATTTTAAGAAAAATGGCTATAATGATACATTCAAATGATAAGATAGGAACCTGGCATAACATGGGCCTGTTCCTGCACAGCATCTCTTATTTAATACCTTAAAAATGTCAGCTGACATTTGTTCCTTCTGAGATAAAAATAACAACTTCTACAAACCACTACAGCCAGCAGATTAGCCCTGTTAATTAACTGAACCTAGCCAGGGTGGCACTATAAGACCATAAGGCATAGGAGCAGAATTAGGCCACTTGGCCTATTGAGTCTGGTCTGCCATGGTTGATTTATTTTCCCTCTCAACCCCATTGTTCCCTTCACCCTGTAATCTTTGACACTCTTACTAATCAAGAACCTATCAACCTCCGCTTTAAATATACCCAATTACTTGGACCCATCATTGCCTGTGGCAATGAATTCCACAGATTCATCACCCTCTAGCAAAAGAAATTCCTCCTCATCTCTGTCCTAAAGATATCTTTGTATTTTGAGTCTGTGCTCTCC